>NC_053026.1:582845622-582996625 GCF_003073215.2 Triticum urartu
CATGGAACAAGGAGTGGCAAGAGCCTAAGCTTGGGGATGCCCATGGAACCCCCAAGATAATCCAAGGACACCAAAAATTCAAAGCTTGGGGATGCCCCGGAAGGCATCCCCTCTTTCGTCCACTTCCATCGGTAATTTACTTGGAGCTATATTTTTATTCACCAACATGATATGTGTTTTGCTTGGAGAGTCTTGTATTATTTGTGTCTTTGTGTATTAGTATGCCACAATCATCCTTGATGTACACACATTTTGAGAGAGCCATACACGAATTAAAATTTGATAGAATACTCTATGTGCTTCACTTATATCTTTTGAGCTAAGTACTTTTGCTCTATGTGCTTCACTTATATCTTTTGAGTGTTATAATTTTGCTCTATGTGCTTCACTTATATCTTTTAGAGCATGGTGGTGGATTCGTTTTAAAGAAACTATTGATCTCTCATGCTTCACTTAAATTATTTTGAGAGTCTCTTAATAGCATGGTAATTTGCTTAATAATAATATGCTTGGTATTCAAGATTTGTGAAACTTTCTTTTGAGTGTGTTGAATACTAAGAAAAGATTGAAGCATGATAATTGTTTTGAGATATGGAGGTGATAATATTAAAGTCATGCTAGTTGAGTAGTTGTGAATTTAAATAATACTTGTGTTAAAGTTTGTGATTCCCGTAGCATGCACATATGGTGAACCGTTATGTGATGAAATCGGAGCATGCTTTATTTATTGATTGTCTTCCTTATGAGTGGCGGTCGGGGACGAGCGATGGTCTTTTCCTACCAATCTATCCCCCTAGGAGCATGCGCGTAATACTTTGCTTTGATAACTTCTAGATTTTTGCAATAAGTATATGAGTTCTTTATGACTAATGTTGAGTCCATGGATTATACGCACTCTCACCCTTCCACATTTGCTAGCCTCCCTAATACCGCACACCTTTCGCCGGTATCATACACCTACCATATACCTTCCTCAAAACAACCACCATACCTACCTATTATGGCATTTCCATAGCCATTCCGAGATATATTGCGATGCAACTTTCCACCATCTAGTTCATCATGACATATTCATCATTGTCATATTGCTTAGCATGATCATGTAGTTGACATAGTATTTGTGGCAAAGCCACCATTCATAATTTTTTTCATAGTTGTCACTCTTGATTCATTGCATATCTCGGTACACCGCCGGAGGCATCCATATAGAGTCATACTTTGTTTTAGAATCGAGTTGTAATCATTGAGTTGTAAATAAATAAAAGTGTGATGATCATCATTCAATAGAGCATTGTCCCAAAAAAAGAGAAAGGCCAAAGAAAAAAAGAAGGCCCCAAAAAATATAAATAAAAAGGGGCAATGCTACTATCCTTTTTTCCACACTTGTGCTTCAAAGTAGCACCATGATATAGCGAGTCTCATATATTGTGCTTCAAAGTAGCACCATGTTCTTCATATAGAGAGTCTCATATGTTGTCACTTTCATATACTAGCGGGAATTTTTCATTATAGAACTTGGCTTGTATATTCCAATGATGGGCTTCCTCAAAATTGCCCTAGGTCTTCGTGAGCAAGCAAGTTGGATGCACACCCACTTAGTTTCTTTTGTTGAGATTTCATACATTTATAGCTCTAGTGCATCCGTTGCATGGCAATCCCTACTCACTCACATTGATATCTATTGATGGGCATCTCCATAGCCCGTTGATACGCCTAGTTGATGTGACATTATCTTCCCCTACTTTTTGTCTTCTCCACAACCACTCTTCCATTCCACCTATAGTGCTATATCCATGGCTCACGCTCATGTATTGCGTGAAGATTGAAAAAAGTTTTGAAAAAGTTAGAGTATGAAACAATTGCTTGGCTTGTCATCGGGGTTGTGCATGATTTAAATACTTTGTTTGGTGAAGATGGAGCATAGCCAGACTATATGATTTTGTAGGGATAACTTTCTTTGGCCTTGTTATTTTGAGAAGACTTAATTGCTTTGTTAGTATGCTTGAAGTATTATTATTTTTGTGTCAATATAAACTTTTGTCTAGAATCTTTCTAATCTAAATATTCATACCACAATTAAGAAGATTTGCATTGAAATTATGCCAAGTAGCACTCCACATCAAAAATTCTCCTTTTATCATTTACCTACTCGAGGATGAGCAAGAATTAAGTTTGGGGATGCATGATACGTCTCCAACGTATCTATAATTTTTGATTGCTCCATGCTATATTATCTACTATTTTGGACTATATTGGGCTTTATTTTCCACTTTTATATTATTTTTGGGACTAACCTATTAACCGGAGGCCCAGCCCAGAATTACTGTTTTTTGCCTATTTCAGTGTTTCGGAGAAACAGAATATCAAACGGAGTCCAAACGGAATAAAATCTTCGGGAATGTGATTTTCTCACCGAACGTGATCCAGGAGACTTGGACCCTACTCTAGGGGGTCAAAGAGGAGGTCACGAGGGTGGGGGCGCCCCCCCTAGGGCGCGCCCCCTGCCTTGTGGGCCCCTGGTGCTCCACCGACGTACTCCTTCCTCCTATATATACACACGTACCCCCAAACGATCAGAACATGAGCCAAAAACCTAATTCCACCACCGCAACTTTCTGTATCCACGAGATCCCATCTTGGGGCCTGTTCCGGAGCTCCGCCGGAAGAGGGCCGTCATCACGGAGGGCTTCTACATCATCCTAGCCCCTCCGATGAAGTGTGAGTAGTTTACCTCAGACCTTCGGGTCCATAGTTAGTAGCTAGATGGCTTCTTCTCTCTCTTTGAATCTCAATACAAAGTTCTCCCCCTCTCTTGTGGAGATCTATTCGATGTAATCTTCTTTTTGAGGTGTGTTTGTTGAGATCGATGAATTGTGGGTTTATGATCAAGTCTATCTATGAATAATATTTGAATCTTCTCTGAATTCTTTTATGTATGATTGGTTATCTTTGCAAGTCTCTTCGAATTATCCTTTGGTTTGGCCAACTAGATTGGTACTTCTTGCCATGGGAGAAGCGCTTAGCTTTGGGTTCGATCTTGCGGTGTCCTTACCTAGTGACAGAAGGGGCAGCAAGGCACGTATTGTATCGTTGCCATCGAGGATAACAAGATGGGGTTTATTTCATATTGCATGAATTTATCTCTCTACATCATGTCATCTTGCTTAAGGTGTTACTCTGTTTTTAACTTAATACTCTAGATGCATGCTGGATAGCGGTCGATGAGTGGAGTAATAGTAGTAGATGCAGAATCGTTTCGATCTACTTGTCACGGACGTGATGCCTATATACATGATCATGCCTAGATATTCTCATAACTATGCTCAATTTTGTCAATTGCTCAACAGTAATTTGTTCCCCCACTGTAGAATACTTATGCTCTTGAGAGAAGCCACTAGTGAAACCTATGGCCCCCGGGTCTATTCTCATCATATCAATCTCCATCACTTTAATCTTGCTTTGCTTTTTATTTTGCCTTTACTGTTTACTTTGCATCTTTATACCAAAAATACCAAAAATATTATATCTATCAGAGCTCACTCTCGTAAGTGACCGTGAAGGGATTGACAACCCCTAATCGCATTGGTTGCGAGTAGCTATCGTTTTGTGCAGGTACGAGGGACTTGAGCGTGGCCTCCTACTGGATTGATACCTTGGTTCTCAAAAACTGAGGGAAATACTTACGCTACTCTGCTGCATCATCCCTTCCTCTTCGGGGAAAACCAACGCAAGCTCAAGACGTAGCACAGCCTCGCTGAGGAGATCCCGCATGCGCCGAAACCTATGGGGGGCGCCAACGCTGTCGTCGGTGTCGAACAGCTCCGACCTCGCCGTTGGCGGGGTTGCGAACTGCCTCCTGGGACCCACCTTGCTTGACGTCAGGGTGTCCGGGGACACCGTACCCGGGGACGGTGTTCTCGGGGTTGCTATTTCCGGATTCACACCTCCCGGGCTTCCCGGGGTGGCACTTCCCGGGGTCTTGCTTCTCGGGGTCCTAGAGTACATCGGGTACTCCACGGTGAAGGAGCTCCTTGCCGGGGCCTCCCCCGACACCTGCCAAGTCCATCGCGCGTCTTCGTCGAAGATGACGTCGCGCGAGACATGCACACGCTTTGAGACAGGGTCTTACATCTTGTACGCCTTAGAGCCCGTCTCGTAGCCCATGAACACCATTGGGGTGCTCCTGTCGTCGAGCTTCTTCAGCTGTGGGCGCGCCGTCTTGACGTGCCCGACACAGCCAAAGGTGCGTAGGAAGCGTACGTCGGGCTTCCTCCCGTACCACGCCTCATAAGGCGTCTTGCCGTCGACGCTCCTTGTGAAAGAGCGGTTGAGGATGAAGACGGCCGTGAGCACGGCCTCCCCCCAATACGTGCTCGGCACCTGTTTTGCCTTGAGCATGCAGCGTGCCATTCGGAGCATAGTTTGGTTCCTCCGCTCGACGATGCTGTTCTGCTGCGGCGAGTAAGGGGCTGTGAGGTGACGTTGCACCCTTTCTCTCGTCGCAGTGCTTGTAGAACGTGGTCGACGTGAACTCGCTGCCATGGTCCGTGCGTAGCACGCGTAGCTTGTGGCCGCACTCGACCTCTGCTGCCACTTGCTGCTTGACGATGGCTTGCTCCGCCTCATCCTTGGAGGCGAGGAGCAACACCCACATGAACCTGTTGTAGTCCTCGACGACCAGCAGGATGTAGCGACGCCCTCCTGGCGTTGCCGGGGCGATTGGGCCACAGAGGTCCCCATGGACAAGCTCCAGGGGTTTCTGCGCCCGATAGCGTGCCTTTTCGGGGAAGGGCAGGCGCCGCTGCTTCCCGGCAAGACACGCATCGCACAACTCGTCGGCGTGCTCAATGTGAGGTATCCCGCGAACGAGGTTGCCTTGCGCCATCTTTCGCAACCCGTCAAAGTGCTGGTGTCCTAGCCGGGCATGCCAATGATAACCCACAAGTATAGGGGATCGCAACAGTTTTCGATAAGTAAGAGTGTCGAACCCAATGAGGAGCTAAAGGTAGAACAAATATTCCCTCAAGTTCTATCGACCACCGATACAACTCTACGCACGCTTGACGTTCGCTTTACCTAGAACAAGTATGAAACTAGAAGTACTTTGTAGGTGTTGTTGGATAGGTTTGCAAGATAATAAAGATTACGTAAATAAAAAGTAGGGGCTGTTTAGGTAAAGAAACAATAAAGTAAATATAGCGAGTGTGGAAAAGTGGTGGTAAGAGTTGTGAAATTGCCCCTAAGCAATTGACTACTTTACTAGACCGATAGCAAGTATTATGTGGGAGAGGCCACTGCTAGCATGTCATCCCTGACTTGGAATTCTATGCACTTATGATTGGAACTATTAGCAAGCATCCGCAACTACTAATGTTCATTAAGGTAAAACCCAACAATAGCATTAAGATAAATTGGTCCCCCTTCAATCCCGTATGCATCAATTTCTATGCTAGGTTGAAGCTTCTGTCACTCTTGCCCTCCAATATGTAGTCCTATCAACATACAACTAACCCTAGGGTGTGATCCAAGCGCGCAATCATATGATGGGCACCAAAGGATAGCAACATAACCACAAGCAAATTAAATCAATCATAGCAATTCATCAACCACCGATAGGACAACAAAAATCTACTCAGACATCATAGGATGGCAACACATCATTGGATAATAATACGAAGCATAAAGCACCATGTTCAAGTAGAGGGTACAGCGGGTTGCGGGAGAGTGGACCGCTGTAGATAGAGGGGGGAAGGTGATGGAGATGTTGGTGAAGATGGCGAAGGTGTTGGTGTAGATCGCAGTGATGATGATGATGGCCACGGCGGTGTTCCGGCGCCACCGGAGGAGAGGGGGAGAGGGGCCCCCTTCTTCCTCTTCTTCCTTGACCTCCTCCCTAGATGGGAGAAGGGTTTCCCCTCTGGTCCTTGGCCTCCATGGCATGGGAGGGGCGAGAGCCCCTCCAAGATTGGATCTATCTCTCTGTTTCTCTCTGGTTCTACGTTCTGATATGGCTCTGTTTCACTGTTTCGTATATATATGGAGATCCGTAACTCCGATTGGCCTGAAACCTTCGCCCTGATTTTTTCTGAATATTAGCTTTCTTGCGGCAAAAGAAGAGCGTCAACTGCCTTACGGTGGGCTCACGAGGGGAGGGGCGCGCCCTAGGGGGGGGGCGCCCCCCTTCCTCGTGACCACCTCGGGCACTGGTTCGCGTTGATTTTCCTTCCGAATTTTCCATATTTTCCAAAAATAAGCTCCATCCGTTTTATCCCGTTTGGACTCCGTTTGATATGGATATTCTGCGAAACCAAAAACATGCAACAGATAGGAACTGGCACTGGGCACTGGATCAATATGTTAGTCCCAAAAATAATATAAAAAGTTGCCAAAAAGTATATGAAAGTTGAATAATATTGGCATGGAACAATCAAAAACTATAGATACGACGGAGACGTATCAGTATCCCCAAGCTTAATTCCTGCTCGTCCTCGAGTAGGTAAATGATAAAAAATATAATTTTTGATGTGGAATGCTACCTAGCATAATCTTGATCATATGTCTAATCATGACATGAATATTAAGACACGAGTGATTCAAAGCAATAATCTATCTTTTGACATAAAGACAATAATATTTCAAGCCTACTAATAAAGCAATCATGTCTTTTCAAATAACATGGCCAAAGAAAGTTATCCCTACAAAATCATATAGTCTGGCTATGCTCCATCTTCACCACACAAAATATTCACATCATGCACAACCCCGATGACAAGCCAAGCAATTGTTTCATACTTTTGACGTTCTCAAACCTTTTCAATTTTCACGCAATACATGAGCGTGAGCCATGGACATAGCACTATAGGTGGAATAGAATATGATGGTGGAGGAGACAAAAAGGAGAAGATAGTCTCACATTAACTAGGCATATCAACGGGCTATGGAGATGCCCATCAATAGATATCAATGTGAGTGAGTAGGGATTGCCATGCAACGGATGCACTAGAGCTATAAGTGTATGAAAGCTCCAACTAAAACTAAGTGGGTGTGCATCCAACTTGCTTGCTCATGAAGACCTCGGGCATTTGAGGAAGCCCATCATCGGAATATACAAGCCAAGTTCTATAATGAAAATTCCCACTAGTATATGAAAGTGATAACTCAAGAGACTCTCTATATGAAGAACATGGTGCTACTTTGAAGCACAAGTGTGGAAAAAGGATAGTAGCACTGCCCCTTCTCTCTTTTTCTCTCATTTTTATTATTATTTTATTTGTTTTTTTGATTTTTTTGGTGGGCTTCTTTGGCCTCTTTTTTATTTGGGCTTCTTTGGCCTCTTTTTTTTTGTAAAGTCCGGTGTCTCATCCCGACTTATGGGGGAAACATAGTCTCCATCATCCTTTCCTCACTGGGGCAATGCTCTAATAATGATGATCATCACACTTTTATTTACTTACAACTCAATATTATAACTCGATACTAGAACAAAGATATGACTCTATATGAATGCCTCCGGCGGTGTACCGGGATGTGCAATGATCTAGCGTAGCAATGATATCAAAAAACGGACAAGCCATGAAAACATCATGCTAGCTATCTTACGATCATGCAAAGCAATATGACAATGAATGCTCAAGTCATGTATATGATGATGATGGAAGTTGCATGACAATATATCTCGGAATGGCTATGGAAATGCCATAATAGGTAGGTATGGTGGCTGTTTTGAGGAAGGTATATGGTGGGTTTATGGTACCAGCGAAAGTTGCGTAGTACTAGAGAGGCTAGCAGTGGTGGAAGGGTGAGAGTGCGTATAATCCATGGACTCAACATTAGTCATAAAGAACTCACATACTTATTGCAAACATTTATTAGTCATCGAAACAAAGTACTACGCGCATGCTCCTAGGGGGATAGATTGGTAGGAAAAGACCATCGCTCGTCCCCGACCGCCACTCATAAGGAAGACAATCAATAAATAAATCATGCTCCGACTTCATGACATAACGGTTCACCATACGTGCATGCTAAAGGAATCACAAACCTCAACACAAGTATTTCTACAATCCACAACTACCCACTAGCATGACTCTAATATCACCATCTTTATATCGCAAAACTATTGCAAGGAATCAAACATATCATATTCAGTGATCTACAAGTTTTATGTAGGATTTTATGACTAACCATGTGAATGACAAATTCCTGTCATCTCTCTAAATAGATATAAGTGAAGCAAGAGAGTTTAATTCTTTCTACAAAATATATGCCCGTGCTCTAACAAATATAAGTGAAGCAAAAGAGCATTCTACAAATGGCGGTTTTCTATGTAAAGAGAAATAGGCAATCCAAACTTCAAATGATATAAGTGATGCACATGAAGCATTCTATAAAGCCATACTCAAAAAATATAAGTGAAGTGCAAAGAGCATTCTATAAATCAACCAAGGACTATCTCATACCAGCATGGTGCGTAAAAAGAAAAATAAAAACCTAAATGCAAAAGACGCTCCAAGATTGCACATATCGCATGAACGAAACGAATCTGAAAACATACCGATATTTGTTGAAGAAAGAGGGGATGCCTCCCCAGCATCCCCAAGCTTAGACGCTTGAGTCTCCTTGAATATTTACTTGGGGTGCCTCGGGCATCCCCAAGCTTGAGCTCTTTCCTCTCTTCCTTCTTCTCACATCGAGACCTTCTCAATAATCGAACACTTCATCCACACAAAGCTTCAACAGAAAACTTGGTCAGATCCGTTAGTATAATAAAGCAAATCACTACTCTAAGTACTGTTGCAAACCAATTCATATTTTGTTTTTGAATTGTGTCTACTGTAATATAACTTTTTCATGGCTTAATCCACTGATATAAATTGATAGTTTCATCAAAATAAGCAAACTATGCATCAAAAACAGAATCTGTCTAAAACAGAACAGTCTGTAGCAATCTGAACGTTCACCATACTTCTGATACTTGAAAAATTCTACAAAAATTAGGAATAATAAACTATTTTTATAGGAAGACAGTGCAAAAAGAATCAGAACCATTTGACGTTCAAGCTAAAAATGTAAAATCGCGCACTACAGCCAAAGTTTCTGTGCTGCACCGTACAAACCATCGAGCAAATGTAAACATCCTAAAGGCAAACCTTGGCACATTATTTTTATAATACAATGGAATTGTACAAGGGGGTAATTATTTTTGTTGAAAAGTTTCTGTAATCAAGATTCACAAAGTTGCCGTGAGCATGAACAAAGTTCAAGGAGCTCTCCCACTTCAACAATGCTTGTCTTTCTCACTTTCACTTTTCTTTTTGAAAAGTTTTGGGTTCCCCTCTTTATTTTTGTTGTTTTTAAACTATATGAAAGCACTCAAAAGAAATAAATGACTCTCTAAAACTTCCGGGTTGTCTCCCTCGCAGCGCTTTCTTTAAAGCCATTAAGCTAGGCATATAGTGCTCAAGTAGCGAATCCACCCGGATCCCAAGGTGTATCAAAGCCAATTTTAATTAGCAATGATTTGTAATTTAGTAGTGAGCACAAAGCAACATATATCAAGCAATGACGAAGTCTAACTCTCTTCCTATGAATAGGCATGTCATAAAAGAACAATTCATGTACACCTAGTAAAGGCCAATGCATAGTATAAACAGTTTCTTGCAATTTTATCATGTTGGAAACATAGAGAGGTGGAGATATAGTTCCTCTCTCATAATAATTGCAAGTAGGAGCAGCAAGCACATGCATATTATATTTATCGAAATCATCATGTGCAATGGTAAAAGGCAACCCATCAATATAATCCTTAATAAGTGCAAACTTCTCCGATATAGTGTAGTTTGGAGAATTCAAAAAGATGATAGGACTATCATGCATGGGTGCAATAGCAACAATTTCATGTTTAACATAAGGAACTATAGCAAGTTCATCTCCATAAGAATAATTCATATTGGCATCTTGGCCACAAGCATAGCAAGCATCATCAAAAAGGGATATTTCAAGAGAATCAATGGGATCATAACAGTCATCATAGCAATCATCCTTCGGTAAGCACGAAGGGGAATTAAACAATGTATGAGTTAAAGAGTTACTCTCATTAGAAGGTGGGCACGGGTGATCAATCCGCTCTTCCTCCTTTTGTTCTTTGCTCTCCTCCTCATCTTTTTCATCCAATGAGCTCACATTTTCATCAATTTCTTCTTCCATAGACTCCTGCAAAATATTAGTCTCTTCTTGGACAGCAGAGTAGTCCTCAATATATAGTTTAACATAAGCATTAGAAGCATAATTCTCATAGCAATATTCAAGTATTGCAAAATTTTCAGATTTGTGAAGAGTATCATCATACTTTTCAATCAAAGAAGCAATTTCAGAAGCACCCTTAAAAGCAACAAATTCTTCAATTTGTTGAACATCATAGTAATTATAAACACCCTTAGCATACGAAGATACGATTCCATTATTACTAAACTCACATTGATAGGGAAGGTGTTTCTTAGGGTTTTCAGAACAACAAGTAAAATCATATATTTCGCATAAATTCCAAGCATAGCATTGCAAACGTTGAATTTGACTCCATAATAGTTTCCCTTTTTCAGATATACGGTGTCGCACATGACAAGCATGCTCATCTAAGGATTTTCCCTCAACTAAGCTAGTTGGGGTTTCAGCACGAGCACATAGGGATCGAAGATGATCCAAGTAATAAGCTTCAGCAGTGTGATAGATTTTGATTGGTTCTTCAACCATTGGTTCAGTAGGTACAACTAATTTTTTGGTATTTTGCGTTTCCTACCCATAACTAAAGGTAGAAAACAACTAAGAACAGCAAATAAAAATTACTTAGTGATAAAGCAAACAAGCACACATGAAAATATTCACCCCACGCTATTGCTCCCCGGCAACGGCGCCAGAAAAAGGTCTTGATAACCCACAAGTATAGGGGATCGCAACAATTTTTGATAAGTAAGAGTGTCGAACCCAACGAGGAGCTAAAGGTAGAACAAATATTCCCTCAAGTTCTATCAACCACAGATACAACTCTACGCACGCTTGACGTTCGCTTTACCTAGAACAAGTATGAAACAAGAAGTACTTTGTAGGTGTTGTTGAATAGGTTTGCAAGATAATAAAGATTACGTAAATAAAAAGTAGGGGCTGTTTAGGTAAAGAAACAATAAAGTAAATATAGCGAGTGTGGAAAAGTGGTGGTAAGAGTTGTGAAATTGCCCCTAAGCAATTGACTACTTTACTAGACCGATAGCAAGTATTATGTGGGAGAGGCCACTGCTAGCATGTCATCCCCGACTTGGAATTCTATGCACTTATGATTGGAACTATTAGCAAGCATCTGCAACTACTAACGTTCATTAAGGTAAAACCCAACCATAGCATTAAGATAAGTTGGTCCCCCTTCAATCCCGTATGCATCAATTTCTATGCTAGGTTGAAGCTTCTGTCACTCTCGCCCTCCAATACATAGCCCTATCAACATACAACTAACCCTAGGGTATGATCCACGCGCGCAATCATATGATGGGCACCAAAGGACAGCAACATAACCACAAGCAAATTAAATCAATCATAGCAATTCATCAACCACCGATAGGACAACGAAAATCTACTCAGACATCATAGGATCGCAACACATCATTGGATAATAATATGAAACATAAAGCACCATGTTCAAGTAGAGGGTACAACGGGTTGCGGGAGAGTGGACCGCTGTAGATAGAGGGGGAAGGTGATGGAGATGTTGGTGAAGATGGCGGAGGTGTTGGTGTAGATCGCGGTGATGATGATGATGGCCACGGCGGCGTTCCGGCGCCACCGGAGGAGAGGGGGAGAGGGGCCCCCTTCTTCCTCTTCTTCCTTGACTTCCTCCCTAGATGGGAGAATGGTTTCCTCTCTAGTCATTGGCCTCCATGGCATGGGAGGGGCGAGAGTGGCCGATCCATATTTAGTAGCTAGATGGCTTCTTCTCTCTTTTTGGATCTCAATACAATGTTCTCCCCCTCTCTTGTGGAGATCTATTCGATGTAATCTTCTTTTTGCGGTGTGTTTGTTGAGAACGATGAATTGTGGGTTTATGATCAAGTCTATCTATGAATAATATTTGAATCTTCTCTGAATTCTTTTATGTATGATTTGTTATCTTTGCAAGTCTCTTCGAATTATCAGTTTCGTTTGGCCTACTAGATTGATCTTTCTTGCAATGGGAGAAGTGCTTAGCTTTGGGTTCAATCTTGCGGTGTCCTTTCCCGGTGACAGTAAGGGCAACAAGGCACGTATTGTATTGTTGCCATTGAGGATAACAAGATGGGGTTTTCTTCATATTGCATGAGTCTATCCCTCTACATCATGTCATCTTGCTTAAGCCGCTACTCTGTTTTTAACTTAATACTCTAGATGCATGCTGGATAGCGGTCGATGAGTGGAGTAATAGTAGTAGATGCAGGCATGAGTCGGTCTACTTGTCTCGGATGTGATGCCTATATACATGATCATACCTAGATATTCTCATAACTATGCTCAATTCTGTCAATTGCTCAACAGTAATTTGTTCACCCACCGTAGAATACTTATGCTCTTGAGAGAAGCCACTAGTGAAACCTATGGCCCCCGGGTCTATCTTTATCATATTAATCTCCTACTACTTAGTTATTTACTTTGCTATTTACTTTGCCTTTATTTTACTTTGCATCTTTATCATAAAAATACCAAAAACATTATCTTATCATATCTACCAGATCTCACTCTCGTAAGTGGCCTATTTGCATTGGTTGCGAGGATTTATTTGTTTTGTGCAGGTACGAGGGACTCGCGCATAGCCTCCTACTAGATTGATACCTTGGTTCTCAAAAACTGAGGGAAATACTTACGCTACTTTGCTGCCTCATCCCTTCCTCTTCGGGGAAAACCAACGCAGTGCTCAAGAGGTAGCAGGTCCTAGTTCTTCTGGATGTCCATAAGACCCTGAATTGCCGGGTCGTTCCCCAACCCCCGACAATTCCAAGCTATTACCTTCATTGGGGCTTGCAGGGCTGTTCTGATAGCCCCGCTTCATTATCTGGGTTGTAATCAACATTGTTCCTGGCTTTCTTTGGGTCCTTCCGCTCCTCACTTTCTACTTCCATCTGGTCCATACCTCTTTTACTACCACTGTGTACATCTACCTTGATTTAATCACCCTTGTTTTTCCTCCCTTTCCTTTTAAATTTGCCACCCTCTCTCTGAGTCCCCTTGGCTCCTCCTTCATCCTGTCCTACATGCATAGTCTCAGAATTCGGGGAAGCCCCTTGTCGGTGTCAAAACCGGCTTTCATATTTATTTAGAAAGTGATATTTAGTTAATTCTTTTTGCAGATTATTAATAGATAAATTCGTCACGTCCAGCAATTTATTTTAGAATTTTTGGGGTTCCAGATCTTGCGCTAGCTACAGATTACTATAGACTGTTCTGTTTTTGACAGATTCTGTTTTTCGTGTGTTGTTTGCTTATTTTCATGAATCTATGGCTAGTAAAATAGTTTATAAACCATAGAGAAGTTGGAATATAGTAGGTATAACACCAATATAAATAAAGAATGAGTTCATTACAGTACCTTGAAGTGGTCTTTTGTTTTCTTTCGCTAACGGAGCTCACGAGATTTTCTACTTTAAGTTTTGTGTTGTGAAGTTTTCAAGTTTTGGGTAAAGATTTGATGGATTATGGAACAAGGAGTGGCAAGAGCCTAAGCTTGGGGATGCCATGGCACCCCCAAGATAATCTAAGGACACCTAAAAGCCAAAGATTGGGGATGCCCCGGAAGGCATCCCCTCTTTCGTCTACTTCTATCGGTAACTTTACTTGGAGCTATATTTTTATTCGCCACATGATATGTGTTTTGCTTGGAGCGTATTGTATTATTTGAGTCTTTTCTTGTTAGTTTACCACAATCATCCTTGCTGTACACACCTTTTGAGAGAGCCATACATGATTTGGAATTTGTTAGAATACTCTATGTGCTTCGCTTATATCTTTTGAGTTATATAATTTTGCTCTAGTACTTCGCTTATATCTTCTAGAGCACGGTGTTGGATTTGTTTTATAGAAACTATTGATCTCTCATGCTTCACTTAGATTATTTTGAGAGTATTAATAGCATGGTAATTTGCTTAAAATCCTAATATGCTTGCTATACAAGATTAATAATAAAACTTTCGTATGAGTGTGTTGAATACTATGATAAGTTTGATACTTGATGATTGTTTTGAGATATAAAGATGGTGATATTAAAGTTGTGCTAGTTGAGTAATTATGAATTTGAGAAATACTTGTGTTGAACCTTGTGATTCCCGTAGCATGCACGTATGGTGAACCGTTATGTGATGAAGTCGGAGCATGATTTATTTTTCGATCGCCTTCCTTATGAGTGGCGGTCGGGGACGAGCGATGGTCTTTTCCTACCAATCTATCCCCCTAGGAGTATGCGCGTAATACTTTGGTTTGATAACTTGTAGATTTTTGCAATAAGTAGAGTTCTTTTTGACCAATGTTGAGTCCATGGATTATACGCACTCTCACCCTTCCACCTTTGCTAGCCTCTCTAACACCGCGCACCTTTCACCGGTATCATACACCCACCATATACCTTCCTCAAAATAGCCACCATACCTACCTATTATGGCATTTCCATAGCCATTCCGAGATATATTGCCATGCAACTTTCCACCATTCCGTTTATTATGACACACTCCATCATTGTCATATTGCTTAGCATGATCATGTAGTTGACATAGTATTCGTGGCAAAGCCACCGTTCATAATTCTTTCATACTTCTCACTCATGAGTCATTGCATATCCCGGTACACCGCCGGAGGCATTCATATAGAGTCATATTTTGTTCTAAGTATCGAGTTGTACTTGTTGAGTTGTAAGAAAAATAAAAGTGTGATGATCCTCATTATTAGAGCATTGTCCCGGTGAGGAAAGGATGATGGAGACTATGATTCCCCCACAAGTCGGGATGAGACTCCGGACGAAAAAAAGAGAAAGAAAAGAGGCCATAAAAACAAAGAGAAAAGGCCCAAATAAAAAAAGAAAAAAGGAAGAAAAATGATGAGAGAAAAAGAGAGAAGGGACAATGTTACTATCCTTTTACCACACTTGTGCTTCAAAGTAGCACCATGATCTTCATAGTAGAGAGTCTCTCATGTTGTCACTTTCATATACTAGTGGGAATTTTTCATTATAGAACTTGGCTTGTATATTCCAATGACGGGCTTCCTCAAATTGCCCTAGGTCTTCATGAGCAAGCAAGTTGGATGCACACCCACTTAGTTTCTTTTTGAGCTTTCATATACTTATAGCTCTAGTGCATTCGTTGCATGGCAATCCCTACTCACTCACATTGATATCTATTGATGGGCATCTCCATAGCCCGTTGATACGCCTAGTTGATGTGAGACTATCTTCTCCCTTTTTGTCTTCTCCACAACCACCACTCTATTCCACCTATAGTGCTATATCCATGGCTCATGCTCATGTATTGCGTGAAGATTGAAAAAGTTTTGAGAATGTCAAAAGTATGAAACAATTGCTTGGCTTGTCATCGGGGTTGTGCATGATTTAAATATTTTGTGTGGTGAAGACAGAGCATAGCCAGACTATATGATTTTGTAGGGATAACTTTCTTTAGCCATGTTATTTTGAGAAGACATAATTGCTTTGTTAGTATGCTTGAAGTATTATTATTTTTATATCAATCTGAACTTTTGTCTTGAATCTTTTGGATCTGATTATTCATACCACAATTAAGAAGAATTACATTAAAATTATGCCAAGTAGCACTCCGCATCAAAAATTCTGTTTTTATCATTTACCTACTCGAGGACGAGCAGGAATTAAGCTTGGGGATGCTTGATACGTCTCCAACATATCTATAATTTTTGATTGCTCCATGCTATATTATCTACTGTTTTGGACATTATTGGGCTTTATTATCCACTTTTACATTATTTTTGGGACTAACCTATTAACCGGAGGCCCAGCCCAGAATTGCTGTTTTTTTGCCTGTTTTAGGGTTTTGAACAAAAGGAATATCAAACGGAGTCCAAATGGAATGAATGTTGGGGAACGTAGTAATTTCAAAAAATTTCCTACGCACACGCAAGATCATAGTGATGCATAGCAACGAGGGGAGAGTATGATCTACGTACCCTTGTAGATCGCAACGGAAGCGTTGACACAACGTAGAGGAAGTAGTCGTACGTCTTCTTCCCGATCCGACCGATCCAAGCACCGTTACTCCGGCACCTCCGAGTTCTTAGCACACGTTCAGCTCGATGACGATCCTCGGGCTCCGATCCAGCAAAGCGTCGAGGAAGAGTTCCGTCAGCACGACGGCGTGGTGACGATCTTGATGTACTACCGACGCAGGGCTTCGCCTAAGCACTGTAACGGTATGATCGAGGTGGAATTTGGTGGCAGGGGGCACCGCACACGGCTAAGGAACGATCTCAAGGATCAACTTGTGTGTCTTGGGGTGTCCCCTGCCCCCGTATATAAAGGATGAAGGGGGGGAGGCTGGCCGGCCAAGGAGGGAGGCGCAGGAGGAGTCCTACTCCTACCGGGAGTAGGACTCCCCCCCTCAATCCTATTCCTAATAGGATTCCTTAAAGGGGAGAGGGAGAGAGAGGTGGCCGGCCCCTCTCCTAGTCCTAATAGGACTAGGGAGAGGGGGGGAGGCGCAGCCCTATGTGGGCTGCCTTCTCACCTTTCCACTAAGGCCCATGTTAGCCCATTTGGCTCCCGGGGGGTTCCGGTAACCCTCCCGGTAATCCGGTAAAATCCCGATTTCACCCGGAACACTTCCGATGTCCAAACATAGGCTTCCAATATATCAATCTTTACGTCTCGACCATTTCGAGACTCCTCTTCATGTCCGTGATCACATCCGGGACTCCGAACAACCTTCGGTACATCAAAATGCATAAACTCATAATAACTGTCATCGTAACGTTAAGCGTGCGGACCCTACGGTTCGAGAACAATGTAGACATGACCGAGACACATCTCCAGTCAATAACCAATAGCGGGACCTGGATGCCCATATTGGCTCCCACATATTGTACGAAGATCTTTATCGGTCAGACCGCATAACAACATACGTTGTTCCCTTTGTCATCGGTATGTTACTTGCCCGAGATTCGATCGTCGGTATCCAATACCTAGTTCAATCTCGTTACCAGCAAGTCTCTTTACTCGTTCCGTAATACATCATCCTGCAACTAACTCATTAGTTGCAATGCTTGCAAGGCTTTAAGTGATGTGCATTACCGAGAGGGACCAGAGATACCTCTCCGACAATCGGAGTGACAAATCCTAATCTCGAAATACGCCAACCCAACATCTACCTTTGGAGCCACCTGTAGTACTCCTTTATAATCACCCAGTTACGTTGTGACGTTTGGTAGTACCCAAAGTGTTCCTCCGGCAAACGGGAGTTGCATAATCTCATAGTCATAGGAACATGTATAATTCATGGATAAAGCAATAGCAACATACTAAACGATCGGGTGCTAAGCTAATATAATGGGTCATGTCAATCAGATCATTCAACTAATGATGTGAACTCGTTAATCAAATAACAACTCTTTGTTCACGGTTAGGAAACATAACCATCTTTGATTAACGAGCTAGTCTAGTAGAGGCATACTAGTGACACTCTGTTTGTCTATGTATTCACACATGTATTATGTTTCCGGTTAATACAATTCTAGCATGAATAATAAACACTTATCATGATTTAAGGAAATAAATAATAACTTTATTATTGCCTCTAGGGCATATTTCCTTCAATGAAACCTTCGGGAACGTGATTTTTTGGAAGATTATGATTTTTAGGAAGAAAGAAACGAGGAGGCCACGAGGAAGGGGGCGCGCCTGCCTACCCTAGGCGCGCCCTCCACCCTCGTGGGCCCCCTGTTGCTCCACTGACGTACTCCTTCCTCCTATATATACCTACGTACCCCCAAATGATTAGATACGGAGCCAAAAACCTAATTCCACCGCTGCAACTTTCTGTATCCAAGAGATCCCATCTTGGGGCCTGTTCTGGAGCTCCGCCGTAGGGGGCATCGATCACGGAGGGCTTCTACATCAACACCATAGCCCCTCCGATGAAGTGTGAGTAGTTTACCTCAGACCTACAGGTCCATAGTGAGTAGCTAGATGGCTTCTTCTCTCTTTTTGGATCTCAATACAATGTTCTCCCCCTCTCTTGTGGAGATCTATTCGATGTAATCTCCTTTTTGTCGTGTGTTTGTTGAGACCGATGAATTGTGGGTTTATGATCAAGTCTATCTATGAATAATATTTGAATCTTCTCTGAGTTCTTTTATGTATGATTGGTTATCTTTGCAAGTCTCTTCGAATTATCAGTTTGGTTTGGCCTACTAGATTGATCTTTCTTGCAATGGGAGAAGTGCATAGCTTTGGGTTCAATCTAGCGGTGTCCTTTCCCGGTGACAGTAAGGGCAACAAGGCACGTATTGTATTGTTGCCATCAAGGATAACAGGATGGGGTTTTCTTCATATTGCATGAGTCTATCCCTCTACATCATATCATCTTTCTTAAGGCGTTACTCTGTTTTTAACTTAATACTCTAGATGCATGCTGGATAGCGGTCGATGAGTGGAGTAATAGTAGTAGATGCAGGCAGGAGTCGGTCTACTTGTCTCGGACGTGATGCCTATATACATGATCATACCTAGATATTCTCATAACTATGCTCAATTCTGTCAATTGCTCAACAGTAATTTGTTCACCCACCGTAGAATACTTATGCTCTTGAGAGAAGCCACTAGTGAAACCTATGGCCCCCGGGTCTATCTTTATCATATTAATCTCCTACTATTTATTTATTTATTTACTTTGCCTTTATTTTACTTTGCATCTTTATCATAAAAATACCAAAAACATTATCTTATCATATCTATCAGATCTCACTCTCGTAAGTGGCCCTATAGGGATTGACAACCCCTATTTGTGTTGATTGCGAGCATTTATTTGTTTTGTGCAGGTACGAGGGACTCGCGCGTAGCCTCCTACTGGATTGATACCTTGGTTCTCAAAAACTGAGGGAAATACTTACGCTACTTTGATGCATCATCCCTTCCTCTTCGGGGAAAACTAACGCAGTTCTCAAGAGGTAGCAGGTCCTTGTTCTTCTGGATGTCCATAAGAACCTGAATTGCCGAGCCGTTCCCCAACCCCTGACAATTCCAAGCTATTACCTTCATTGGGGCTTGCAGGGCTGTTCTGATAGCCCCGCTTCATTATCTGGGTTGTAATCAACATTGTTCCTAGCTTTCATTGGGTCCTTCCGCTCCTCACTTTCTACTTCCATCTGGTCCATACCTCTTTTACTACCACCGTGTACATCTACCTTGATTTGATCACCCTTGTTGTTCCTCCCTTTCCTTTTAAATTTGCCACCCTCTCTCTGAGTCCCCTTGGCTCCTCCTTCATCTTGTCCTACATGCATAGTCTCAGAATTTGGGGAAGCCCCTTGTCGGTGTCAAAACCGGCGGATCTCGGGTAGGGGGTCCCGAACTGTGCGTCTAAGGAGGATGGTAACAGGAGGCAGGGGACACGATGTTTTACCCCGGTTCGGGCCCTCTTGATGGAGGTAAAACCCTACATCCTGCTTGATTTATTCTTGATGATATGAGTATTACAAGAGTTGATCTACCACAAGATCGAAGAGGCTAAACCCTAGAAGCTAGCCTATGGTATGATTGTATGTTGTCCTACGGACTAAAACCCTCCGGTTTATATAGACACCGGAGGGGGCTAGGGTTACACAAGGTCGGTTATAAAGGAGGAGATATACATATCCGTATTGCCTAGCTTGCCTTCCACGCCAAGTAGAGTCCTATCCGGACACGAGACGAAGTCTTCAATCTTGTATCTTCATAGTCCAACAGTCCGGTCAAAGGATATAATCCGGCTGTCCGGATACCCCCTAATCCAGGACTCCCTCAGTAGCCCCCGAACCAGGCTTCAATGACGATGAGTCCGGCGCGCAGTGTTGTCTTCGACATTGCAAGGTGGGTTCTTCTCCATCTTTAAAACGTTTGTAAAGCAGTGTCTGGCCCATAAATGTTTGGACCTCTTGGCTTCTATGCCCAATAAGGGCTATCTCCCACGCGTCGAATGAATACGAGGCGCCAGGGCATTTTTGCATTCGCCCCCTAGCTAGATAAATAAATTGTCTATTAAAGGGATGGGGATTCTTAGATCCGATCCATACCATCCTCCCCCAGCGAGAATCCATTAGAGCCTGTTTCGGAAAGATCCATTCCAGCATGCCCGACCCCCGTAGCTCCTCCTCCTGCCCCCGTAGCCCTAAGCCCGGTGATTGGGAGAGATGTTTAGTCCCTCACAGTCGATTAGTCGAACTGCAGACTAAGGGATTTCTCCCTCCGACGTATATGGTGCCCGTTCGAGCCGGGCTTGCCACCTACAATGGCAGGGAGCAAGCGGAGAGCTTTCCCTGTCCCTCTATGGGGGAACGGGTCTGCCTTGTTCCTTATTTATTAAGGGGACTCGGATTTCCAATTCATCCGTTCCTCCGCGGGCTCCTGGAGTTCTACGGCCTCCAATTACACAATTTCACCCCTGCCTCCATTCTACATATCGCCGGCTATGTTGCTCTCTGTGAGTTGTTCCTGGGCTGCGAGGCTCACTTCGAGTTGTGGAAAAGGCTATTTTGCCTCGTCCCTCGCACACAGAGGGGGTCACTTTACGAAGTGGGCAGAGCCGAAATATGGCGCATCGCCGGTACCGGATACCTGTCCGGTACCCCCAAGAAGTTGTCTGAAGACTGGCCTTCAGAATGGTTTTATATGGAGGACGTTCCCCTTCCGGAGCCTGTTCGGCGGGGTCTTCCTGAGTTCAACAATGCTCCTCCGAAGAAACGCCGAAGTTGGCGCCCACGGAGCCTCCAGGTGGAAGACAATGGAGAAGTCCTCTATCTGATGAATCGAATTAAAGCACTGGCTCAATCAGGATTGACAGTAATTGAAGTTATGTCGATTTGCATAATGCGGGGAGTGCAACCACTTCAATATCGTGGGCACCCCTTGTGGTGTTTTAACGGGGCGGATGATACCACCCGCTGCGGGCGTAAGGGTCCGGACAATGCTGCCGCTTTAGCAAAAATTATGTCTGAATTGTTCAAGGGAGAGGAGGAGGAGTTCATCCACATCAAGCCACGGGATGGATTCTCCCTGTACAATCCTCCAAGCTGGGTAAGTTATATCTCCTTACTCCCATTTTTCCCGCATTCTTTGTCGTAAGTATTCACCTTGCCACTTTGCGGCAGGAACTGCGAAAAGCCATAAAGGAGGTCAGCAGCCCTTCTCCACAACCAGAGGACCCTGACGGGGCCCTCGACTCCGGACTCGAAGAAGATCCGGTTATATTCGTGGAGCTGATAGACTGGCAGTTCTATCAACTAAGTTGTGATGACGCCATGGTGGCCATTATGGACGACTATCCCGGACTGCTTCCTACATCACACGTAAGAAAAACCAAAAATCCCAACTCCAAAAACTAGGATCCCCTTTTAGACACTTCACCTACCATATACATATGGTGTTTTTACAGGGAAGGCATTCGGGACGCCCTGCCGTACCCACAGCAACTCGCCAACAAGAGGCACCGAGGCCGGGCAGGCCAAAAAGGAAGGCGATCAGGATGGAGACGCCGACGCAAAGGTATAACAAAAACCCCGCTCTGTGGTTGTCGTCTTTCTCGAAATGTAATGACGCCCGTGTTTCTTTAACAGAAAAAACGCTCGCCAGAATATGTCCGGCGATGTTGCTAATCACGCTTCCACCAGTCGGGCGCCAGGACCGGACATAGAGGCGGAAGCCGATATGGGGCGGGCGCAGGATAATCCTCCTACAGAGGATGCAGATAGATTATCTGCCACAAATTCAGAAGTGGAAAGAGCCATGAATCATAGGCGCCACCGGACCGTACTCCGCGACGCTTGTTTCTCACCAGAGGCATTTGATGCCTTCAATTCTGGAGAGACGTACCTCCGTGCTGCTCAAGATGGTCTAGCCAGAGCCACGGATCAGTATGTAAAGGATGTACGGGTAAGTAAATCTGACGATTTATATGTATCAGTAGCCCCTAAGACTTGAAACAGTTACTGATTTAAGGATCATCTTTATTATGCAGGTTCTCACAAGGAAGAATACTAAGCTGTCACAGGAGCTGGTGGAATGCAAGACCCGACTGCGGGCCGCTGTTGCCGCATTGAAGGAGCCGAAAAAGTCTCCCGCTGGTAACATTTATTTTAAAGTATGATGGTTACCATCTAGTGTGCGGCGTGGCTGCAGATCTAACAATAGATGTTGCAGATGAATCCGGAGAAAATCCGGAGGACCAACATGTCGTGCGGCAGCTGGAGGCTGGCAAACGCGTGCTGACTGAGGTTAGGCGGGAGAAAAACAATCTCCAAGACGCCAATATCAAGCTGAGCGTGGAACTAAAATATGTTTGAGCCCAGCTTGCAGACTCCGAGAAGGAGAATAAGCGGCTTTGACGCGGCATTTTCAGTAAGTGCTTGAACGAATCCTTTTGAAGGAGTTCGGCGAAGAAGCTGACTAACAACGTTATGTCTATAGGTATGCTGATGGGTCGTCCCACGGAGGAAATGCCCGGGTCTACTGGTGATCTTCTATCCGAGCTTTCACATCTGCACGAACAAGTTCGGCAGGTGATGCAAGGTGTTGCCCAGGCCTTGTGGCCATCCGTCTCCCTGCCAGAAGGCATTGCAGAGCTTACGGAGAAGCTCAAGGGAGCACGGTGGTGCTTCCGATTATGGAAGGTATCGGCCTACCGACAAGGTGCCAGAGAAGCCTGGGCCATGGTGAAGACGCGGTATACCAAGGCTGACCCAAATCACATGGCCGAGGTCGGACCTGTGGGGCCCGACGGAAAAGAGATCCCTGTTAGCTTAGTTTATGGGCAAGTAGAATTAGCCGCAAAGTATTCCCAACAGGATTGTAGGCTAGACCGCCTGTTGGATGGTATAGAAGAAGAATTTAGTCAGTCTGCATGACTATGTAATTAAAGTGACATGTATAATGCCTTCTAGCCGGGTTGCAGATCATTTGTCATGGCGGACCTTTTCGCTTCAACCTCAGGACCCGATAGTCCGGAGTGTATCCGAATACCCGCTCAGTTATATAAGAACCGGGGTATGCGTGGAGACCAGGCCGTAGGGGTCATTAGTGCTTGAACAGACAAGTGCCCAACTAGTTATGTTATATTACATGGGTAGTAAGAAACATCTTCCAGGGAGAATAGTTCCGTTAAGGGTTCCTTTCCCTGGGTATGCATGCCCTAAAGTGCATGTCCGGACTGCGATAAGAAACACAGGAAAAAACATCTGGGGGCAGATATGGAAAATGAAAAATTATCTTTTGTTCACCGACCAAATATTCCCTTAAGAACGCTAGCTTTCGGCTTCACCCAGTCTGAGGTACACATCCGGCTGACCCGGTAGTAACAATCGCAGAGGTGCTCCCCTTATGCCCTAGCCGAATTAACGGGAATGTAGGGCATAAATACAAGAGCCAGGCAACCCAGCTTGGCCAAAACTTAAGTCATATCGATGCATATAATGGCGAAAAAGGTACATGCGGAAGTATAACACATGTGCGGGGCATGAGGCCTAGATAAATAATTAAGCTTCTGTGAAAGAAGCCCCCAGGTATGATGAGCGTGGCTAGTGCATCTATAATGTGCGAGCGAGGCACAAGTTGGCCCTTGAAGGCCTATAGAAAGAATAAAAGAAAGGAACAAAGAAAAACAAGACAGATAATGTATATGCAAAAAATGGACAGAGGAAGGAAACGAACATAGAGTCCGGCGCTAGGCGTAGAATCTTCGGAGCCTGCCCGCGTTCCATGGGTTCGTCTCGAGTCGATTAGTCGATGCATCCCACAGTCGGTACGCTCCACCGGTCAGAACTTGGTCAATAATGAAGGGACCTTCCCATTTGGGCTCGAGCTTGTTCTTTTTCTTATCCGGCAGGCGTAGAACTAGTTCGCCAACGTTATAAGTTTTGGCCCGTACTTCTCTGCTTTGGTATCTGCGAGCCTGTTGCTGATAAAATGCGGAACGGGCTTTTGCTACGTCGCGCTCCTCCTCCAAGGTGTCCAGACTGTCCTGCCGATCGAGCTCGGCTTCTCTTTCTTCGTACATGCACACTCGAGGTGAATCATGAATTATGTCACAGGGCAAGATTGCCTATGCGCCATACACCATAAAGAAGGGTGTATATCCAGTACTACGGTTCGGCGTGGTCCGCAGCCCCCAGAGTACGGAGTCGAGCTCCTCTACCCAGTGCGTGTTAGACTCCGTTAAGGAACACACTAATCTGGGTTTGATGCCGCTCATTGTAAGACCGTTTGCTCGCTCAACCTGGCCGTTTGTTTGTGGGTGATAGACTGAAGCGTAATCGAGCTTGATGCCCATTTTGCTGCACCAGAGTTTTACCTCATCGGCCGTGAAGTTCGTGCCGTTGTCAGTGATGATGTTGTGGGGGACGCCATAACGGTGTACGACCCCGGATATGAAGTCTATCACCGGTCCGGATTCGGCTGTTTTAATAGGTTTGGTCTCTATCCATTTGGTGAATTTATCCACCATGACTAGTAAGTATTTTTCCTTGTGGGTTCCCCCTTTAAGGGGTCCAACCATGTCAAGCCCCCAGACCGCAAAGGGCCACGTAATGGGGATTGTTTGGAGGGCGGTGGGTGACATGTGGCTTTGATTTGCAAAGAGCTGGCAACCGGCGCAACGTTGGACCAAGTCCTGTGCATCTGCCCGGGCCGTTGGCCAATAAAATCATGTATGGAAGGCCTTGCTTACAAGAGCCCGGGCTGCGGCATGGTGACCGCCGAGTCCGGCGTGAATTTCTGCCAAAAGGTTCCGCCCTTCCTCTTCGGAGATGCATCTTTGAAGGACCCCGGTAGTGCTTTTTGTATAATTCTCCCTCATGGACCCTGTAGGCCTTGGATCACCGCACTATGCAGCGTGCCTCATTTTGGTCCTCTGGAAGTTCCTGTCTAGTTAGGTAGGACAGGAATGGTTCTGTCCATGGGGCAATGATGGCCATTATTACGTGGGCTAAAGGTGTTATTTCGGTGGCAGAGCCTCCGATTGTGTCAGAGTGTTCGGTATCGGGTATTTTGGCCGGGTCCGGACTATTATTACCGGTGTCCCCTTCCCATACTACGGATGGCTTGAACAGCCTCTCCAAAAATATGTTGGGGGCGGCATTGCGTTTTGCGCCGATGCGGGTGAGGATATCCGCCGCCTGATTGTTTTCCCGAGCCACATGGTGAAATTCGAGCCCCTCGAACCGAGCTGACATTTTTAGGACGGCGTTTCGGTAGGCCGCCATTTTTGGATCCCTGGCGTCAAAGTCTCCATTTATTTGGGATATTGCGAGGTTTGAATCCCCACGCACCTCCAGGCGTTGAATGCCCATGGAGACTACCATTTGAAGACCATGCAACAGAGCTTCGTATTCGGTTGCGTTGTTGGAGTCTGTATACAATATTTGCAGCACGTACTGAATGGTATCTCCGGTTGGGGACGTCAGGACAATGCCAGCCCCTAGACCAGTCGGCATTTTAGAACCGTCGAAGTGCATGATCCAATTGGAGTATGCGCCGTACTCTTTAGGGAGTTCGGCCTCCGTACATTCGGCGACAAAGTCGGCCAATACTTGCGACTTAATGGCTCGTCGAGGTTTGTATGTTATGTCGAACGGGAGGAGCTCAATGGCCCATTTAGCAATCTGGCCCATGGCATCGCGGTTGTTTATAATATCATTAAGTGGCACTTCCGAGGCTACTGTAATCGAACACTCTTGAAAGTGTGTCGCAGCTTCCGGGATGCCATGAATACCGCATAGGCTATCTTTTGATAATGTGGGTACCGTGATTTGCATGGACTGAGGACAGTGGATACATAGTATACCGGCTTTTGAAGAGGGAATTTATGTCCGTCAGCTTCTCGTTCGACGACGAGCACTGCGCTTACAACTTGATGAGTTGCCGCAATGTACAACAGCATTGGTTCACCGATGTTTGGCGTGGCCAGGATTGGGTTGGTTGCCAAAATGGTCTTTATTTCTTCCAATCCGGCTGTGGCAGCGTCCGTCCACTCGAAGTGTTTGGTGCGCCGAAGGAGGCGATAAAGGGGTGAAGCCTTTTCTCCTAAGCGGGAGATAAAGCAGCTTAGAGCCGCCACGCATCCAGTTAACTTCTGGATTTGTTTGAGGTCTGTTGGGGTAGCCAACTGTGACAAAGCTCGGATTTTGGCTGGATTAGCTTCAATACCTCTACTGGAGACAATGAAACCCAGGAGCTTTCCGGCTGGTACGCCGAAAACGCATTTTTCCGGATTGAGCTTGATGTCGTATGTTCGGAGGTTGTCGAATGTGAGCCTCAAGTCGTCTATCAAAGAGTCTACGTGTTTGGTTTTGACGACCACATCGTCTACGTATGCCTCTACTATTTTGCCGATTTGTTTCTCCAGACATGTCTGAATCATGCGCTGATATGTTGCGCCGGCGTTTTTGAGCCCAAAAGGCATTATGTTGAAACAGAAGGGACCGTATGGTGTGATGAATGCCGTTGCGGCTTGATCGGACTCTACCATCTTGATTTGGTGGTAACCGGAGTATGCGTCGAGGAAACACAATGACTCGTGTCCTGCGGTAGCATCGATAATTTGATCGATGCGGGGGAGGGGGAAGGGATCCTTTGGGCAAGCTTTATTGAGGTCCTTGAAATCGACACAAAGGCGCCAGGATTTATCCTTCTTTGGTACCATCACCAGGTTTGCTAGCCAGTCCGGGTGTTTTATTTCTCTGATGAATCTGGCCTCCAATAACTTGGCTAGTTCCTCTCCCATGGCCTGTCTCTTAGGTTTGGAGAAACGCTGAAGAGCTTGCTTGACCGGCTTGAATCCCTTTAGGATATTGAGGCTATGCTCAGCCAGCCTGCGTGGGATTCCTGGCATGTCTGAGGGATGCCAGGCGAATATGTCCCAATTCTCGCGCAGGAACTCTCGTAGTGCGGCGTCCACTACGGGGTTTAACTGTGCCCCGATGGAGGCTGTTTTTGTAGGGTCCGTTGGGTGGACTTGGAATTTGACTATTTCATCCGCTGGTTTAAAAGAGGTGGACTTGGATCTCTTATCGAGTATCACGTCATCCCTGTCCACTGTGGAGCGTAGCGTGGTTAATTCATCGGCCGAGAGGGCTTCGGATAATGCCTCGAGGGCTAGTGCGGCTGTTTTGTTTTCGGCGCAGAGTGCTGTGTCCGGATCACTGGCGAGGGTGATGATTCCGTTGGGCCCGGGCATTTTGAGCTTCATGTACCCATAATGGGGTACGGCTCGGAAGATCGTGAACGCCTCACGTCCTAAAAGGGCGTGGTATCCACTGCTGAACGGGGCCACTTGAAATGTAATTTCTTCAGACCTATAGTTCTCTGGTGTACCGAATACCACATCTAGTGTGATTTTCCCAGCGCACCGTGCCTCTCGACTGGGTATGATTCCCCTGAAGGTTGTGCTACTTTGCTCAATGCGGTTCCAGTCTATTTCCATTTTTTGAAGAGTTTCCTCATAGCCGTCCACAATTGGACTGAGGACCAGTGCGGCTGGTGCTCGGGCTGTTCGGAATTTAGGTTCGTCACTGGCATTGAAGGTAATAGCCGTGTCACTCCATGGATTTATTGCTGCTACGTGGCAGATTTCGGCCATGCTGCGGAGTGTTCGCTTGCGCCTATTATTTGACGCGAAGGTCTCAAAGACTGTTAACACCATATTGTTATCCACGGGATGGTGCTCTGTGGCATTTGGGATAAGAAGATCCTCACCACTTTTGGCCACCTGCCGGAGTATCCAACATGCTCTAAGGCTGTGCGTTGGTATTGTATCCGCTGTACTATGAATTTTGCAGGGTCCGTTAAGCCATCCCTCCGGTACGGTTCCATTCCCTGTAGAGGGTTTTGTTTCCTTGCAACTAGCTCGGGTGTCTTATGATAGTGCACCCTTTTACTTCGGACTAGGTGTATATTCGGGGCCGGATTATCCCAAAATTTTGGTTCGGTTTTCCAGGTGCTTTCCATCGCACAGTACTTCCGTACTATGGATGCCAAGTCAGTGAAGCGTGATATGTCACGGCGACTTAAGGCGTTAAGGATTCCCTTGTCCGTGCAATTATTGCAGAAAAGTGAGACTGCATCTTCCTCGTGACAGTCCTTAACCTTGCTCATCACAAGGAGGAATCTGGCCCAATAATGATGTACTGTTTCATGGGGCTCTTGCCTGATGTGGGAAAGATCGTTTATGTCTGGGTGGGTGGGTGGATTTGAGTCCGAACCCCTACCCGATCTGAGACCCAGGGGCCGAGGAGCTTCCAATATTGGAAGTTCGGGTTCCGGAGTGTTGCCCGATAAGTCTGGCCCACTGCCTGATTCTAGGTTCAGGGCTTGGGTGATGTCCTCCCGTAAGCGGGTATCCGGCTCGGAGAGCTCTGGAATCCGGACATAGTTAGTCCTCAAAATAGGGGAAGAGTTGCCGCATTGTTCCTCTACCACCGCAACGTGATGGGTGACCGATGGAGAGTTAATCTCCCTTTGATCGGGTTTAAGCACAAAAATAACACCATGACAATTCTGCTGAAAACAGCGTCAGTCCGGGTTAGTTCCATTCAAATCATGCAAGTTAGAGTCCAAAACAAGGGCAAAAGTGTTTCGAAAAGTAGATATGACGAAGACGTATCAACTCCCCCAAGCTTAAACCTTTGCTTGTCCTCAAGCAATTCCGTTGATAAACTGAAAATGATAAAGAAAACTTTTACAAACTCTGTTTGCTCTTGTTGTTGTAAATATGTAAAGCCAACATTTAAGTTTTCAGCAAAGATTATGAACTAACCATATTCACAATAACACTTAGGTCTCATGTTTACTCATATCAATGACATAATCAACTAGCAATCAATAATAATAAATCTCGGATGACAACACTTTCTCAAAAAAATCATAATATGATATGACAAGATGGTATCTCGCTAGCCCTTTCTGAGACTGCAAAACATAAATGCAGAGCACCTTTAAAGATCAAGGACAGACTAGACATTGTAATTCATGGTAAAAGAGATCCACTCAAGTCATACTCAATGTAAACTAGTAGACTGCCCGTGCGTTGCCATGGGCCAGGGAAAAATTTGTAAACAATGCTCAAGTTACCCGCCTCAGACGAAAACATTGCACGCAAGTATCTTCTCTCTATTCCAACAAACACCATGCACCCCATCTAGCCTCTGTTTTTTGTTGAACTTCTCCCTAGCCCTCTTTGTCCATACATAAACCATCCTCTCAATATGCGGTAACTTGATTATGCATGTGGCTTCTATGTCATTGTTTTGTTGTCTCGCACTACTATGTATGTTAAAAATATGGCATGTACAAGGCACCTCACCTTAGTAGAAATAGTAAGAAAATGTGGCATATGAACAAGAAAACAATCTTTCCACCACATGTTCATTCACAAACTAATAATTCTCTATTTATCTTTGGGCTCTGTTTCCATTTCTACCTAAGATGCATCTCCATCACTTTATCTCACTAATACATATTTTCCTACGAACCTCAAATATACATACAAGAATCACACGACAAGGTTGCATCATTGTCATTCCATCTCTTCTTTCACTTCGGCTCTTTTGGTCATTGCAACACCAGCGTGCGCCGTCTTCACACTGCTCCAAATCTGCCCATGTTTCCATCCGGCTCCAAATACGCCCATTTTTTCTCTAAGTCATGTCGTAACAAATTTGTACTTTCAGCCTCAGAATTTCATTGTTTGGAATGAGGAGGGATTTCAGAGTTCACTTCTCAAAAAGAGAATGCAACACATATTGATACAGATTAGTGATGAACAAAAAATTGCTTCCATAGATGTAAATTACTTCTGTATGAAAATATATTTTGTTTCAAATGTTGATACTCCTTGCTTTTGGAACTTAGTTTCCTTCATATGGTTTTTTCACTTCCTTTTTTGGATGGTAACTGTTTCGGGTCAAATTACTTCTATGGCAACTAAATATTGTTTCCATATGGTTAAATTTTGTTTGTTTGCACTGACCATAGAAAATGATTCCTTGAATTGGCAATCGCTTCAATGTAGTACTCCCTCCGTCCCGCAATAAGTGACTCAAAAATGACTCAACTTTGTACTCCTTACTTCAATTGGAGTATATGTTTTCTTTTCTCATAGGAAAGGAGAGTGCTTTAATTTTTTACAGAACAAAATTGAGATTGATTTATTCTTTAGTTAAAATTGGTGCCATGAATATGTTTCATGGAATCTGGGAATTGTTCCAAACGTATCGATAAAATACTTCCAATGAAGTAAAAATTGGCAGTCTGAGGATTTTGCATTGAACCTCTTTTGAAATGGTGATGAAAGACCACACATGTTGAAGATAAGTTTCGCCTTAATCTAATCGAGAAACAACTGTTTTTCATACCAGACAAGCAACTACTCCTCTCTGACTCAATGTGCCACACCATTCACTCACCAATGTAATCCATACACATGTTCAATACCTTTTGAATTTTATGCTCCCGCTTCTCCATGTGTCAACCCCTCTGTTCCTTGTTGACCCTAGCTTGTCTTGATTCAACATCAAGCAACAACAAAATATTACACCTGATACAACATCAAGCTATACAGGAACTATTAGACCACCCAAATTATTGAAGCTTCAGAATTTGTGTCTGGGACCATGCCTAATAAACTGGAAGAAAACCAAAAGATACTTATTGATATGAATCAACTTGGTTAAGTATGGTCAAATACAATGCACGGTGGAATATCTGCCCTGGAAAACAAAAGAAAAGGAGATGGAAGAAATCATGTACTCAATGGGTGGTTGTAAGTTCACGGGTATCAAGACTTGGCTCACATATCATTGATCATGGGTCTGTGTCAATATGGCTCCGGTGCCCAGTTTATCACAGTGTTTTGTTATTATTTCCGAGATAGTACTTTCTATTATAGTGTTGAGATAAGCAATTTAGATGTTTTAAATATTCCCAGCTCTTTGGATAAGAAGTATTTCAGTAACTGAATAATCTTTGACCGTCCAAAAGAACTACGATGTTTCTTTGGGAATAACAGCAGAACAAAAAATCCGAGAATCATGGCTGACCTATGAGGCGCAGATGTTGTCGAGGACCTAGCTGGCAAACCAGTGCCAGAAGACGACCTTGAACCATGCCTCCTCTCCTTTGCGCAACCTTGAAACCACAAGTAATTACCTGGCATTATTTCATTATCTCAGCTGGTTTTATGACTTCAAACATATGAGAGTACTCTAACATGTAAAATAATTCTTTCTCAGGTTCCAAATAAGTCAACAGTAGGTCAAAAATAGAGGTGAAACATTGCCAGGCAGGCAGACACACAACAACAGCCGATGATTATAGCTTAAGGTCCAATGAGGATAATATAAGTAGTGGAAAACGGAATTTTGTATCCACATCCCTATTGATCAAGGAGTAAGTCAACATGATACAAGGAACGTACAACAACACCCGAGACAATATAATTACAACACTGCAGAAAAATTAGAGATCCATGTAATCAAATATCTCTTTGTTAAATTTTAGCTGAACAACTTAACTTATAGAGTGTCGATGGTTCAGATCTTTTTCCTTTTAATTAACATGTGAGTTATTATAAAGTGGGTAATTTCTTTTTGCGGTATATAAAGTGGGTAATTCATATAGACTAAGACATGGAAAAAGGGTGTAGGTGGTGCAAATTCATAGCAAGTTTTATATTGGATGCACACAAACAACTGTGTGGACACACAAAAAGAAAACAATCACTTTGAAAGTTTGAATAGAAATGTCTAAATGAACATCAGATGGTCTAGTGTCTCCACTGAAAGCACTACATGGACCCCTCATTAACAATTTAGCAATGAACAAACAATTCTAGTATTTAGACATGAGAATACCTTGTACAGAATTTCAAAGCCATAAAAAACGTTACCACTGGTTTTGGTATCCTGGAAATAAAACAGAGGTAATAAATTCCTTATAACTAATCAGGTGAACATAGAAAATTGATTACCTCTGGTTTGATCCCATGTGCTCTAGCCAAAAATAGATCAAATCGGCAGGATATCCTATAAGGAAACAAATCTAGCAAGGAAACTGATTATTATTATATCTAATTTCCAGCTACCAGTGGTAGGCGCAAAGTGGAACACTATTACGTAGGACAACAAATTTGGGCAGGAGGAAGTATAATGGTTATGAATGCCAGGCAAAGTGTATTAAGTTCATAACTATGAGCATGCAAATAATTTATATGAAGGGTCCCTTTTCTTCTGCATAAGTCAGACATACTGTATGTATGTGTAATGTGTCAACCTGTACACAAATACAAAATATATATTACAACGGAAAATGCGTGAATATGATGATGAATATCTTATTCTGAACTCTTTTGCATCTTGTATAATGGACAGGGATTGAGATTCTAATTTCGGCACTACTGGAGAGTATGTTGTGTGCAAAACGAAACTACATGCAGTAATCTACATGATTGTTCGTATCAACAGAGAAACAATTTTGCATTTAGTAGATGTGTGTATGTTTCAGGGTTACTTTCACAATATTTAGTTGGTATAGAAAAAACACTTAAGGCTAGCAAATAGAATTAACCTAGTACATAGAAAGTAGAGAACTGACCGCTGCAGTAAATTATGAACTGATATCACACATAAAACAGTAACATACCCCAAAATCTATTCCTCGCAGCTCCCCACAAGTCTTCCTTCGCCCTCTTCTGCTCCACCAACCCCTGTTATGATTTCTCTCCCCTTAAATCACTCTTCTTACTCCGCATACCATCTCTGTCTCCCCAGCCCAAACATGCTAGTACCGTCAGTAGCGCGTCCGGCACCCCACGAAAGAAAACACAATACAACCCACACATGAATAATGATGTAAACATACGTGAAATTATGAACGCTCCAAGAAAATCATTCTGTAAGTAACTTGAATGGTGTGTTGATATGCAGAAACATCTACTTCTTTACAAGACATTTACTTGTTTGGATTGCAAAACAAATATTGTTGTAGGAAATGATCTATTGGAAACTGGTACAAAACTTCAAACATCTTTACTGCTGGACATAGAACAAGCACACAACATCCTGTAATTATTTAGTTGCAGACGTACATGCATGACAGCCAACATATATAAAGTCTTGTGATGAATTGTGTTCAATGGTGAAGAAACTTGCAGCGAAGTGTTTCCTATTAAATGACCTCCCAAACCCAATGTTGGTTGGTACACTCTACTAAGCTGTGCTATGTCAATAATCAAAAGAAATATATGCTTGTTTTACCACTGGCAATCATGAAAAGCCTACTGACTTTCGAATATAACTTAATCTGAAGATTATGTTATTTGTCCCGTCGACTTTGTTGCCTAGCTGGACAATCAGTACTGCAGTTGCCTAGATCCTACCCTCCTACGGACACTTATGTTCTAATCTGGAGATGAGGTAAGTACAGGGGTCACCCATGGATATATTGTCTAGACGATGAGATAGCACAGGAGATGAAGCAATGTGTGTACCTGGACGCCGCACTGGTTGAGGCACTTGATGGCGACTGATAAGCGCCTCCTGTTGCCGATAAAATCAATTGTTCTTGACCTTCGTTTAGGAGAATATCCAGAGTCAATGTGAAAGCATACGACTACATTTTCAATAAAATGGCTGAGAAATATTCATGTTTTTATGGAAGCACAACATGCTCGGGAGGGTAAAACTATCAAATTAGAGCAAGGATAATTATAGGAATCCAATTTAATAAAACACATTTGAGAAATTAAGGAGATCATCTCAATACTGAATTACGAGGGTGGGTGATCCTCTAGGATTCCAGATCAATAAACACAACGTGGTGCGTGGTACGTTCACCCCGACTCAAGGGAGACAGTAGATTGATTAGAAATTCATTCTTGCTTCCTGTCGCATTGTCCACCTGTCTTGTTTCCTCGCAGCTCCACCTTCCCCTGCAGCAACAGCCAGACCCTAAAACACCGAGCTCCTCTGCATCTCAGCGGGAAAGATAGAGAGATCGGATTGCATCTCACAAGCACACTTTAAACATGAGTTGATGGATGGCATCCGTAGCCGAACCCTAGTAACAATTGTGTATTATTGATTGGCACAATCAGAACCTAACTAACAACCACCTTTCAGTGTCAGTAGATCTATAGATGTTGCATCCCACTTCACGTCCTAAGATTGTCTACAAAAACTTCACGTCCTAAGTGACAGAAGCACAAAGGCTTCCATCAACAAAATAATTTTTTCATAACAAAATCTCTGCTATAAAGGATGCAACTATGATGAAGATATGCCTCTGTGTTTACCTTACATCATCAGAAGTTCAAAACTAATGCTAGATTTATTTTTTATAGAGAGATGCTAGATATGATAATACAACAGTAGTAAATGCCACATGATCCATTTGTGCAACGTCTGCCCTCCAATTCTTATTTAAGTGCTGGAATTAAAAGGGCAAAGCAGTGGGACATCACCACCCACCCATTAAATTTTTTGGATATTAACAATATGACTTTAAGGGGGAAAATCCTCACTGAACAGTAAGCTCCCATTAAATATGCAGGTTTGGCCCCTATCCCAAAGCTACTCCGTAATGTGCCTTAGTGGAATATAGTCTGCCGCAATCAAAAGATGAAATAAACAGCAGCGACATTGCATTAGGGAGGTTCGTTGCGTACATACCAGATGTACTCGGCGACGAACACGGTAGTCTCAATGGCGAGGGCCAGAACCTTCAACCCAGATGCTCCTCCCGACGCCCCACACCCTTGCTGCCGCCGACTTCGTGTGGATGGCTTACTTGTCCTGCACCATGAATTGGGCACGACAAAGATTTTACTTTTAGGAAACAAATTTACCATAATGTGAAAGCACTGTAATTATGAGGCATAGCAGGACATTGACTTTATGCTCGCAGATTTATCACCTCTAGCAACGGTTGCCAAATTGCCACAACAATAGAGCCCCAACCAGATTACTGATCTATCTTAACTCTCAAGTATTAACTTATTAAATGTACAATTCAGATGCAAGTGCAGTAGATTACTGCAGTTTAGCACTAACTGTACAACCAACAATTAAGATTTCAGAGGGCAAGCACTGTAGAATAGCATATGCTACCTTCACATCGGGTCCATGAGGTGTCGTGCAGCCACTGTGCGAAACCGACAGGCTCAACCACGGTATGGGGGCACACATATCTTCAAATCCCGACAATCAACATCGTCCCACACTGGAAGATGCCAAGGCAATTCTGAACCTGACGTCCTACTGTTCTTTAATCTCTACATCCCAAATCAACTCTGGATCAACCAAAACAATAAAAAAAAACATTAGTAAGTACTAAAAGGCAAATTAATGGCCGAATTTGGATATTTCTGCATGCATCAGACATGCAAAAGTACTGATTCTAGGCACATGAATCGTACATTTGGATGCTTGGACGGACTGGTTGCATCAAAGATAATTAAGCTCTCAGTGTTAGCAAGTATAATGCTTAAATACTGGCAGAATCATGTTCCTCACGCATGGTGTTGCAATATTGCTTTTGGCGTCTAGCTCAACCAAAACAGCCGAGATGAGACAGCAAGGAAGCGGGTCAGTGTTGTACCTCAAGGATTTTCCTTCTGAACAAATTCAGCAAAATAGATTACCTGGCATATAATCACCCAGTCGCTCCCAAGGTCCAAAGGCATAGGAGACTGCGACCGGGACCTTCGCAAGAGGCCGGTCATGGTGGTGGTCAGACGTCGATCCCGCAGCTCGGCAAAAGGCGGTCATGGATTGCGAGGCGCACGTGTGTAGTGCAGTCAGGGCATCGCGGATCGAGGAGGTCGAGGAGGAGGCGCGACGCTCGTGCCACAGACGACCGGCGACGGACCAGAGTTGGCAGAAGGAGAGGGCCATGAATCGTGGCGAGCTCGGGCGGCCGCGGATGAACAAGGATCGGAGAGAGAAGGAGGAGAACGGAGAGGAAACAGGAGGCAGGTAGGTTGCGCGAGATCGCCGGTGTGGCCCTCGTCGACGGCGGGGCTCCCAGCCAGATCTACATATGGTGGAGTGGATATAATGCATCATGTACATAAATATCGTAGAGGCTATGTTGATTTTGTTTCAACTACATGCGTGAACATGTGCCAAGTCAAGCCACTCGAATCATTCAAAAGAGGATACCACCCTATCATACCACATCACAACCATTTTAATAGCATGTTGGCACGCAAGGTAAACCATTGTAAGCTCCTAGCTAATTAAGGATGGCATAAGTAATTATAATCTCTAATTGTCATTGCAAACATGTTTCTTTCATAATAGGCTGAATCAGGAACGATGAACTAATCATATTTACAAAAACAAAAGAGGTTGAGTTCATACCAGCTTTTCTCATCTCAATAAGTTCATCATATAATCATCATTATTGCCTATCACTTGCACGACCGAATAGTGTGGATAATAATAATAATAATACTGCACGTGCATTGGACTAAGCTGGAATCTGCAAGCATTCAATTCAAGAGAAGACAAGGTAATATGGGCTCTTTGTTAGATCAACAATAATGCATATGAGAGCCACTCAACGTTTTTATTATGGTCTTCTCCTCTCGACCCCCAAAGAACAAGAAAAGAAATAAAACTATTTACACAGGAAAGCTCCCAATAAGCAAAAGAAGAACGAGAAATCTTTTGAGGTTTTCTTTTTAATTACTACCACTATAGGCATGGAAAGTAAACTAACTAAAAGCTACAACTAATTTTTTATTTTTTCTTAAGGTTTATCAAACACACAAGAAGAATGCATAAAAAGGGAAGTAAACTAGCATGGATGATACAATGAAAAAGTATGAGCACCAACAACTAGCATGAGTGTGTGAACATGAATGTAATGTCGGTGAGAAATACGTACTCCCCCAAGCTTAGGCTTTTGGCCTAAGTTGGTCTATGGCCACGGCTGCCCTGGCGGATATCCAAAGTTGTAGTTGGAGTCGTACTGAGAAGAATTCCCCTGGTGCCATTGGTTGGCGATCTCTTCCAGATTCCACTGATAAACAAACTGCCGGTGAGGATCAAATTGTGGTTTCGGCTCTGGCTCTGTAGCTGGTGTGGGGTTTTGGTAGGCGTGAATGGCCTCCGGCGGAACAAGGTACTTGCTTGCAGATAAGTCAAACAAGGAAGGAGCAGGCAAAGTAATAGTCTCAGGGTGATTTTTATCAAATATCAGCTTGTACTTAAGCATCTTTTCCTTATTCACGATAAAATCATGTGCTACCATATTCTTATAGTCTAGAAAAACAGGAGGCATCAACTTCTCTTCCTTCTCATAATGCCTAATAGGTATGTTAAAGTGTGCAGCGAGGCGTGAGGCGAAGATGCCTCCAAGGACGGACCCTTAGTACAGTTAAGATTTAACCGCTTTGCAACAATAGCGCTCATACTAAATGTGTCATCATGGAACGGCATGGCACAAAATAACAATATCAGGGGCACTAAGGTTGCCACAGTTTCCGCAAGCAATTAAGCATCTACTAGCAAATATTGCAAAGTAACGTAAAACAGGAAAATGTATGCTAGTAATTCTTGCATCGGAGACCTTCCTCGTTTCCCCTACAGCAATTGTATCAATAAACCCTTCCACATTGTCATGATGTGGTTCCTCTACACTACCCTCAAAAGGGATCAAACAAACCCGACAAAAATCATGAAGTGACGTCTCCTTATACTCATCATATAAATAAAACTGCACCAAAGGTGGTGAGCTCCTAGCATGGAAATGACAGTTTTGCACAAAGATATTGGTGAGTAAGAGATATTGTTCGCGTTGGTCGTGGAGGAAGACGGTGAGGCCTGCATTCTCAGCCAACTCATAGAAATCATCATAAATCCTGGCTGCTCTCAAGAAATCATCACAAGGCCATTCACACGGCCGAACCTCCACGGTGTGAGGGAAATTATACTTGGGCTTCTTGTTCTCTTCACTTTGTTTATCCTTCGAGTTTCGGCTCGATGAGCCCCTCAAAAATCTCTTCATCTTTTTCTGAAATTTTTAGTAACTCAAAATAAAAGTGAACCAAACTCAATAAAATTGATAGCAACTACTCCTACAAGTTCCTAGAGGTAATATCATGCATTAAAACCACTTTTGACCATATAAATTTGACATGCAAGCTCAAGAACAAGGTCACCTAAGCAGCAAAAATTTGCAATGAATAAAGCACTAGAACAAAAACTAATTGGACCATTGGAGGAGTCACATACCAAAGAACAATCCCCGAAAGTAATTTTGTGAATGGAGCTTTGAGCTAGGAGATCGAAAATGCCAGCAAGATGAGTTTGAACTCGGTTTGAGGTGGCTAGTGATTTTTTTGGGAGGAAGAAGGAGTGTGTGGTAGCTGGAATAAGTGGAGGGGAGCCACCATGGGCCCACGAGGCAGGGGGGCGCGCCCTGGATCCTCGTGGCCAGGTGCTTGCTCCCCCTGCTGTGTTCTCAGTGCTAGATATTCTCAAATATTTTAGAAAAAAATCATATTTAAATTTCAGGGCATTTGGAGAACTTTTATTTCGGGGTATTTTCCATTGCATGGATAATTCAGAAAACTGACAGAAAAAATACTATTTTTGCTTTATTTAATATAAATAACAGAAAGTAAAAAGAGGGTACAGAGAGTTGTGTTTTCTAAATTCATCCATCTCATGCTCATCAAAAGGAATCCACTAACAAGGTTGATCAAGTCTTGTTAACAAACTCATTCTGAATTGCATGAAACCGGAGAATTTTCAAATAACACTAGGTTATCTCAATGGGGATATGCATGTCCCCAACAATAAGAATATCATATTTCTTATTGACAGTAGGAAAAGGAAATTCAAAACCTCCAATAGTAATTGTTGAAATTTTTCCAATAGAATTGATACTGTGGACTTGAGGTTGTTTCCTTGGAAAGTGTACTGTATGCTCATTACCATTAACATGAAAAGTGACATTGCCTTTGGTGCAATCAATAACAGCCCCTGTAGTATTCAAAAAGGGTCTTGTAAGAATAATAGACATACTATCGTCCTCAGGGGTATCAAGAATAACAAAGTCTGTTAAAATAGTAACTTTTGCAACCACAACAGGCACATCCTCACAAATACCGACATGTATAGCAGTTGATTTATCAGCCATTTGCAAAGATATTTCAGTAGGTGTCAACTTATTCAAATCAAGTCTACGATGTAAAGAGAGAGGCATAACACTAACACCGGCTCCAAGATCACATAAAGCAGTTTTAACATAGTCTCTTTTAATGGAGCATGGTATAGTTGGTACTCCTGGATCTCCAAGTTTCTTTGGTATTCCACCCTTAAAAGTATAATTAGCAAGCATGGTGGAAATTTCAGCTTCCGGTATCTTTCTCTTATTAGTAACAATATCTTTCATATATTTAGCATAAGGATTCATTTTAAGCATATCAGTCAAACGCATACGCAAAAAGATAGGTCTAATCATTTCAGCAAAGCGCTCAAAATCCTCATCATCCTTTTTCTTGGATGGTTTAGGAGGAAAAGACATGGGTTTCTGAACCCATGGTTCTCTTTCTTTACCGTGCTTCCTAGCAACAAAGTCTCTCTTATCATAACGTTGATTCTTTGATTGTGGGTTATCAAGATCAATAGCAGGTTCAATTTCCACATATTGTCATTACTAGGTTGAGCATCAACATGAACATCATCATTAACATTATCACTAGGTTCATGTTCATTACCAGATTGTGTTTCAACATCAGAAATAGAAATATCATTGGGATTCTCAAGTGTGTCAATAACAGGTTCACCAGAAGCATGAAAAGTCCTATCATTTTTCTTTTTCTTCCTCTTAAAAGGACTAGGTGCATCAACGTTATTTCTCTGAGAATCCTGCTCAATTCTCTTAGGGTGGCCCTCAGGATACAAAGGTTCCTGAGTCACTTTACCTCCTCTAGTCATAACTCTAACAACATTATCATTCTTTTTACTATTCAATTCATTGAGCAAATCATTCTCAGCTTTAACCACTTGTTCTACTTGAGTGGTAACCATAGATGCATTTTTACTAATAAGTTTAAGTTCACCTTTAACATTAGCCATATAATCACTCAAGTGTTCAATCATATAAGCATTATGTTTCAATTGTCTACCAACATAAGTATTGAAGTTTTCTTGTTTAATAATAAAATTATCAAACTCATCTAAACATTGGCTAGCAAACTTAGTAGGAGGGATTTCAGCTTTATCATATCTATAGAGAGAATTTACCTTTACTACCTGTGTCGGGTTATCAAGACCACGTATTTCTTCGATAGGTAATGAATTAAGACCATGTATTTCTTCAACATGAGGTAAATTCTTAACATCTTCAGCTTTTATACCTTTTTCTTTCATGGATTTCTTTTCCTCTTGCATATCTTCAGGACTAAGAAATAGAATACCCCTTTTCTTCGGAGTTGGCTTAGGAGTTGGTTCAGGAAGTGTCCAATTATTTCCATTAATCAACATATTATTCAATAGCAATTCAGCTTGATCAACAGTTCTTTCCCTGAAAACACAACGAGCACAACTATCCAGGCGCTCTCTGGAAGCATCGGTTAGTCCATTATAAAAGATATCAAGTATTTCATTTTTCTTGAGAGGATGATCAGGCAAAGCATTAAGTAATCGGAGAAGCCTCCCCCAAGCTTGTGCGAGACTCTCTTTTTCAATTTGCACAAAATTACATATTTCCCTTAAAGCAGCTTGTTTCTTATGAGCGGGGAAATATTTAGCAAAGAAATAGTAAATCATATCCTGTGGACTATGCACACAACCAGGATCAAGAGAATTAAACCATATCTTAGCATCACCCTTTAATGAGAACGAAAATAATTTAAGGATATAATAGTAGCGAGTTTTCTCATCATTAGTGAACAGGGTAGCTATATCATTTAATTTAGTAAGATGTGCCACAACAGTTTTAGATTCATAGCCATAGAAAGGATCAGATTCAACCAAAGTAATTATATCGGGATTAACTGAGAAATCATAATCCTTATCAGTAATAAAGATAGGTGAAGTAGCATAAGCAGGATCATATTTCATTCTAGCATTCAGAGTTTTTCTTTCAGCTTAGCTAATAGTTTCTTAAGATCACTTCTAACATTGCAAGCAATAAAGTTTCTAGCAGTTTCTTCATCCATAACATAACCCTCAGGAACAACAGGCAATTCATATCTAAGGGGATAATCTTCATCATCACTTTCATCAATATTATCGGTTTCAATAATTTCATTCTCTCTAGCCCTAGCAAGTTGTTCATCAAGAAATTCCCCAAGTGGCATAGTAGTATCAAGCATAGAAATAGTTTCATCAAAAGTATCATGCAAAGCAGAAGTGGCATCATCAGTAACAAGCGACATATCAGAATTAATAGTAGAAGCAGGTTTAGGTGTCGCAAGCTTACTCAAAATAGAAGGTGAATCAAGTGCAGAGCTAGATGGCAGTTCCTTACCTCCCCTCGTAGTTGAGGGAAAAATCTTGGTCCTTTGATCTTTCAAGTTCTTCATAATGATAAGCAGATATAAATCCCAAGTGACTCAAAGAATAGAGCTATGCTCCCCGGCAACGGCGCCAGAAAATAGTCTTGATAACCCACAAGTATAGGGGATCATAACAGTTTTCGGGGGTAGAGTATTCAACCCAAATTTATTGATTCGACACAAGGGGAGCCAAAGAATATTCTCGAGTAATAGCATCTGAGTTATCAATTCAACCACACCTGGAAACTTAATATCTACAGCAAAGTGTTTAGTAGCAAAGTAATATGATAGTAGTGGTAACGGTAGCAAAAGTAATTTTTTTGGTTTTATAGTGATTGTAACAGTAGCAATGGAAAAGTAAATAAGCGAAGAACAATATAGGAAAAGCTCATAGGCATTGGATCGGTGATGGAGAATTATGTCGGATGCAATCGATCATGCAATAGTTATAACATAGGGTGACACAGAACTAGATCCAATTCATCAATGTAATGTAGGCATGTTTTCCGAATATAGTCATACGTGCTTATGGAAAAGAACTTGCATGGCATGTTTTTGTCCTACCCTCCCGTGGCAGCGGGGTCCTATTGGAAACTAAGGGATATTAAGGCCTCCTTTTAATAGAGAACCGGAACAAAGAATTAGCACATAGCATGAACTCCTCAAACTACGGTCATCACCGGGAGTGGTCCCGATTATTGTCACTTCGGGGTTGCCGGATCATAACACATAATAGGTGACTATAGACTTGCAAGATAGGATCAAGAACTCTCATATATTGATGAAAACATAATAGGTTCAGATCTGAAATCATGGCACTCGGGCCCTAGTGACAAGCATTAAGCATAGCAAAGTCATAGCAACATCAATCTCGGAACATAGTGGATACTAGGGATCAAACCCTAACAAAACTAACTCGATTACATGATAAATCTCATCCAACCCATCACCGTCCAGCAAGCCTACGATGGAATTACTCACGTACGCCGGTGAGCATCATGAAATTGGTGATGGAGGAAGGTTGATGATGACGACAGCGACGGATTCCCCTCTCCGGAGCCCCGAACGGACTCCAGATCAGCCCTCCTGAGAGAGTTTAGGGCTTGGCGGAGGCTCTGTATCGTAAAACGCGATGAATCCTTCTCATTGATTTTTTCTCCCTGAAAGTGAATATATGGAGTCAGGGTTGAGGTCGGTGGAGCATCAGGGGGGCCACGAGGCAGGGGGCGCGCCCCGGGGGGTAGGGCGCGCCCCCCACCCTCGTGGACAGGGTGTGGGCCCCCTGATGAGGATCTTTCTTCCAATATTTTTTATATATTCCAAAATAATACTCCGTTGATTTTTAGGTCATTCCGAGAACTTGTATTTCTGCACAAAAATAACACCATGGCAATTCTGCTGAAAACAGCGTCAGTCCGGGTTAGTTCCATTCAAATCATGCAAGTTAGAGTCCAAAACAAGGGCAAAAGTGTTTGGAAAAGTAGATACGACGGAGCATCAAATGCCAACTTTGGCTATCACTGCCACGCCCCCAATCCCTATTATCAAAACTGTCGAACCACCTCGATGAACCCCTCCTGTTGGAGCCCCATGAGTCTCTATCGTTACTTCCACTGCCCCTTCTTTGCTGAGAACATCTTAGCCATCGCCCAAACTGAGCTTCCTCCCCCTTTTTTAGTCTGATGCAACACCCCTTCTCTGTATGACCTATTATTCCACAAGTGTAACAAAAAGTTGGTAGGAATTCATATTCAAATCGGCACCAATCCTCTTCATCCTCCTCTTTGCCTTTATTTTTCTTATCATGCGCTTCGTCCTTCTCCAGATCGAGTCTTAGTACTTGATGACCCACAAGTATACGGGATCTATCGTAGTCCTTTCGATAAGTAAGAATGTCGAACCCAACGAGAAGAAGAAGGAAATGATAAGCGGTTTCCAGCAAGGTATTCTCTGCAAGTACTAAAATAAGTGGTAACAGATAGTTTTGTGATAAGATAATTTGTAACGAGCAACAAGTAACAAAAGTAAATAAGGTGAAGCAAGGTGGCCCAATCCTTTTTGTAGCAAAGGACAAGCCTGGACAAACTCTTATATGATGTGAAGCGCTCCTGAGGACACATGGGAATATCGTCAAGCTAGTTTTCATCACGCTCATATGATTCGCGTTCGGTACTTTGATAATTTGGTATGTGGGTGGACCGGTGCTTGGGTGCTGCCCTTACTTGGACAAGCATCCCACTTATGATTAACCTCTATTGCAAGCATCCGCAACTACAACAAAAGTATTAAGGTAAACCTAACCATAGCATGAAACATATGGATCCAAATCAGCCCCTTACAAAGCAACACATAAACTAGGGTTTAAGCTTCTGTCACTCTAGCAACCCATCATCTACTTATTACTTCCCAATGCCTTCCTCTAGGCCCAAATAATGGTGAAGTGTCATGTAGTTGACGTTCACATAACACCACTAGAGGAGAGACAACATACATATCATCAAAATATCGAACGAATACCAAATTCACATGACTACTAATAGCAAGACTTCTCCCATGTCCTCAGGAACAAAAGTAACTACTCACAAAGCATAAACATGTTCATAATCAGAGGGGTATTAATATGCATATAGGATCTGAACATATGATCTTCCACCAAATAAACCGGCTAGCATCAACTACAAGGTGTAATTTACACTACTAGCACCAATCCCGGACTTGGAGACAAGAATTGGATACAAGAGATGAACTAGGGTTTTGAGATGGGATGGTGCTGATGAAGATGTTGATGGAGATTGCCCTCTCCCGATGAGAGGAGCGTTGGTGATGACGATGGCGATGATTTCCCCCTCCTGGAGGGAAGTTTCCCTGGCAGAACAGCTCCGCCAGAGCCCTAGATTGGTTCTGCCAAGGTTCCGCCTCGTGGCGGCGGAGTTTCGTCCGAGAAGATGGCTTATGATTTTTTCCCATTGAAAGACTCCATATAGCAGAAGATGGCCATCGGAGGGCCACCAGGGGGCCCACGAGGTTGGGGGGCGCGCCCAGGGGGTAGGGCGCGCCCCCCCACCCTCGTGGGCAAGGTGTGGCCCCCCTGGTGAGGTTCTTGATCTCATTATTTTTTATATATTTGGAAAACATCTTCCGTGAAGTTTCAGGACTTTTGAAGTTGTGCAGAATAGGTCTCTAATATTTGCTCCTTTTCCAGCCCAGAATCCCAGCTGCTGGCATTCTCCCTCTTTATGTAAACCTTGTAAAATAAGAGAGAATAGGCATAATTATTGTGACATAATGTGTAATAACAGCCCATAATACAATAAATATTGATATAAAAGCATGATGCAAAATGGACGTATCAACTCCCCCAAGCTTAGACCTCGCTTGTCCTCAAGCGAAAAGCCGAAATCGAAAAATATGTCCACATGTTTAGGGATAGAGGTGTCGATAAAATAAAATAAAATACGGACATGAGGGCATCATGATCATTCTTAGAACAGCAACTCATATAATTCTTTGTCATATAGTATCTAATGCTAGAGTAATAATTCAATCACAATATCAACTATGAATCGTAAACTTCATTGAAAACTAACAAACTACAATCTCAGTCATTGAAGCAATTACAATTTATCATAACATAGGAAAGAGTCAATGTATAAGAGCTTTTCAGCAAGTCCACATACTCAACTATCATATAACCTTTCACAATTACTGACACTCACGCAAAACTTATGGGTATGGAGTTTTAATCGGACACAGAGAAAGATAGGGGCTTATAGTTTTGCCTCCCAATGTTTTACCTCAAGGGTAATGTCAACAGTAATAGTTCATGAAAACTCACATCCAATTAGCCATATATAATAGGATCTTTCCAACATACTATGCTTGCCAAAGGATAAAATGTAAAAAGGAAGGGTGAAGATCACCATGACTCTTATGCAATGTAGGAGATAAAAGTAAAAGATAGGCCCTTCGCAGAGGGAGGCAGAGGTTGTCATGCGCTTTTATGGTTGGATGCACAAAATCTTAATGCGAAAGAACATCACTTTATATTGTCACTTGTGGTATGGACCTTTATTATGCAGTCTGTCGCTTTTATTACTTTCATATCACACGATCGTATAAAGCTTAATTCCTCCACACCAATCAATCATACATATTTAGAGAGCAATTTTTATTGCTTGCACCGATGACAACTTACTTGATGGATCTTACTCAATCCATAGATAGATATGGTGGACTCTTATGGCAAGACTGGTTTAAGGGTATTTGGAAGCACAAGTAGTATATCTACTTGGTGCAATGAATTTGGCTAGCATGAGGGGGAAGGGCAAGCTCATCATGTTGGAAGATCCAAGTCAATATAATTTATCTCAGATGTAATAAAACATAACCCATTACGTTGTCTTTCTTGTCCAATGTCAACTCTTTAGCATGTCATATTTTAATGAGTGCTCACAATCATAAAAGATGTCCAAGATAGTATATTTATATATGAAGACCTCTCTTTCTTTATTACTTCCTATTAATTGCAATGATGACCAAAACTGTGTTCGTCAATCCTCAATAACTTTTATTCATCATACTTTTCTATGTGAGTTCATTACTCTCCATAAGACTCACATGATCTCTTTGTTTCTTTTTATTTCTTTCTCTTTTCTTTTATTCCCTTAGGATCATGGCAAAATAATCAAGCCCTTGACTCAACACTAATCTTTATTATATAGCTCACGGACTCGATTACATAGAAGGATAATAAAGCAAAACTCACAGCTAGATCATACTAAGAACTTTTATTCTACTAGATCAAGATATTACCAAAAGGATCGAACTAAGAAAAACGGTAAAGATAAAAGTGATGGTGATACGATACCGGGGCACTCCCCCAAGCTTGGCAGTTGCCAAGTGGAGTGCCCATACCAGATACTCAATTCTTCTTTGTTTGTGAAGAAGGTGGAGTTGTTGATGATGGATAGTCGCACATCGAGCGTAGGAGGTCTTCTAACTTGCGGATAATGCCCTTGAGTGCGATGATATGCTCCTTCAACAAAATATTTTCACGTGTGATATACTTATTTTGTATACGAGCTAACTCAATCATCTTGAAAGCTTCGATTTCTGTTGGGGTAAGAAGATTGTGATCCAGTTGAAGGGTGTCTTCTGTTGCCGGAACTTGGTCCTCCATGGCCTTCTTGATCCCTTCATCCTTATTGATCTCCATAGGTTCTTCTCTCTTCAGATCTATCTTCATTAGCCAAGCATCGTAGCCCTCATGGTTGGAGGAGGAGGGAGACGACATAGTGCCTGGCCTTGACAACCCTGACAGAAAACAACTCGAAACAAAGACATGAGATTTTTGCGTGATACGGGAGTCAATACCCCCGAGAGATTATATAATGAATTTTTACCGACCAAAATATGTGTCGTGTACGAAAACAGAGTCCGGAGAGCACATGAGGTGCCCACGAGGTAGGGGGCGCGCCGGGTAGGGTAGGGCGCACCCTCCACCCTCGTGGAGCCCTCGTGTCCTTCCCGGACTGCTGCTTATTTTTCTATTTTTCTAAATATTCCAAAACGGAGAAATATTGCCTTAAAAACTGTTTTGGAGTCGGTTTACTTACCGTACCACATACCTATTCCTTTTCGGAGTCTGAAACGTTCTGGAGAGTGTCCCTTATGTATTCCTCCGGGGTTACGGTTTCAATAACATTGGTTTAAACATTTATGGGATTACCTGAGATATAATGTTTGATTCTTTGACCGTTCACCACCTTCGGATTTGTGCCTTCGAAGTTGTTGATTTTTATGGCACCGGAATGGTAAACCTCCTCAACAACGTAAGGACCTTCCCATTTAGAGAGAAGTTTTCCTGCAAAAAATCTGAAATGAGAGTTGTACAGCAATACATAATCACCTACATTAAACTCACGCTTTTGTATCCTTTTGTCATGCCATCTTTTAACTTTTTCTTTAAACAACTTGGCATTTTCGTAGGCTTGGGTTCTCCATTCATCAAGTGAGCTAATATCAAATAACCTCTTCTCACCGGCAAGTTTTAAATCATAATTAAGTTCTTTAATAGCCCAATAAGCCTTGTGTTCTAGTTCGAGAGGTAAGTGACATGCTTTTCCATAGACCATTTTATACGGAGACATACCCATAGGATTTTTATATGCAGTTCTATAGGCCCATAATGCATCATCAAGTTTCTTGGACCAATTCTTTCTAGACCTATTAATAGTCTTTTGCAAAATTAATTTGAGTTCTCTATTACTCAATTCTACTTGACCACTAGACTGAGGGTGATAAGGAGATGCAATTCTATGATTAACATCATATTTAGCAAGCATTTTATGGAAAGCACCATGAATAAAATGTGAACCACCATCAGTCATTAAATATCTAGGGACTCCAAATCTTGGAAAAATAACTTCTTTAAGCATTTTAATAGAAGTGTTATGATCAGCACTACTAGTTGGAATAGCTTCTACCCACTTAGTAACGTAATCATCAGCAACTAAAATATGTGTATAACCATTAGAGGAAGGAAAAGGTCCCATATAGTCAAAGCCCCAAACATCAAATGGTTCAATAACAAGTGAATAATTCATAGGCATTTCTTGATGCCTACTAATATTACCAATTCTTTGACATTCATCACAAGATAAGACAAACTTACGGGCATCCTTGAAGAGAGTAGGCCAATAAAAACCAGATTGCAGTACCTTATGTGCAGTCCTATCTCCAGCATGGTGTCCTCCATAAGCTTCGGAGTGACACTAGCGTAGGATATGTTCCTATTCATGCTCAGGTACACAACGTCTAATTACACCATCTACTCCTTCTTTATACAGATGTGGGTCATCCCAGAAGTAATGCCTCAAATCATAGAAGAACTTTTTATTTTGCTGGTATGTGAAACTAGGTGGTATAAACTTAGCAACAATGTAATTAGCATAATCAGCATACCATGGAGCAGTATGAGAAGCATTTATGACATTTAATTGCTCATCGGGAAAGCTATCATCAATAGGTAGTGGGTCATCAAGCACATTTTCTAACCTAGACGAGTTGTCTGCAACGGGGTTCTCAGCTCCTTTTCTATCAACAATATGCAAATCAAATTCTTGTAGCAAGAGAACCCATCTAATAAGTCTAGGTTTAGCATCTTTCTTTTCCATAAGATATTTAATAGCAGCATGATCAGTGTGAATAGTTACTTTAGAACCAACAATATAAGGTCTAAACTAATCACAAGCAAATACAACTGCAAAGAATTCTTTTTCAGTAGTAGCATAATTTCTTTGAGCATTGTCTAGAGTTTTACTAGCATATTGAATAACATTTAGTTTCTTATAAACTCTTTGTCCTAGAACAGCACCTACAGCATAATCACTAGCATCACACATAATTTCAAAGGGTAAATTCCAATCAGGTGGCTGAACAATAGGTGCAGAGATCAATGCTTTCTTAAGTATTTCAAATGCTTCTACACAATCATCATCAAAGACAAATGGTATATCTTTTTGTAATAAATTAGTCAGAGGCCGAGAAATTTTTGAGAAGTCCTTAATGAACCTCCTATAAAAACCGGCATGACCAAGGAAACTTCTTATACCTTTAATGTCCTTGGGACATGGCATCTTTTCAATGGCATCAACCTTGGCTTTATCAACTTCAATACCTCTTTCAGAAACTTTATGCCCCAAGACAATACCTTCATTAACCATAAAGTGGCACTTTTCCCAATTCAAGACAAGATTAGTTTCTTCACATCTCTGCAAAACTCGATCAAGGTTGCTCAAGCAATCATCAAAAGAAGATCCATAGACGGAAAAGTCGTCCATGAAAACCTCACAAATCTTTTCACAAAAGTCAGAGAATATAGCCATCATGCATCTTTGAAAGGTAGCAGGTGCATTACATAAACCAAAAGGCATACATCTATAAGCAAAAGTACCAAAAGGGCAAGTAAAAGTAGTCTTTGATTGATCTTTGGCCGACACAGGTATTTGAGAGAAACCAGAATAACCATCTAGAAAGCAAAAATGTGTATGTTTGGAAAATCCTTCTAGCATTTGATCGATAAAAGGTAAGGGGTAATGATCCTTTTTAGTAGCCTTATTTAATTTGCGGAAATCAATTACCATCCTATAACCTGTAATAATTCTTTGAGGAATCAATTCATCTTTATCATTAGGAACAACAGTAATACCTCCCTTCTTAGGGACACAATGGACAGGGCTTACCCACTGACTATCAGCAACAAGATAAATTATACCTGCCTCAAGGAGCTTTAGTATCTCCTTTCTTACCACTTCTTTCATTTTAGGATTCAGCCGGTGTTGATGATCACGAACTGGTTTAGCATCTTCTTCCAAATTAATTTTATGTTGACATAGAATGGGACTAATGCCCTTAAGATCATCAAGAGTATACCCGATAGCAGCACGGTGCTTCTTCAGAGTTTTCAATAATCTCTCTTCTTCATGCTCTGAAAGGTTAACACTAATAATAACAGGATATATCTTTTTCTCATCAAGATAAGCATATTTAAGAGTATCAGGTAACGGTTTAATCTCAAATACGGGATCACCCTTGGGTGGAGGAGGATCCCCTAGGATTTCAACAGGTAAATTGTTTTTCAGAATAGGTTCCTGTTTAAAGAATACTTCATCTAATTCCCTTCTTTCATTCATAAACATGTCATTTTCATGGTCTAGCAAGTATTGTTCTAAAGGATCATTAGGAGGTACGACAATAGAAGCAAGACCAATAATTTCATCCTTGCTAGGTAATTCTTCTTCACGGTGTTGTCTACTAAATTTATAAAAATTAAATTCATGAGTCATATCATCTAAACCAATAGTAACAACATCTCGTTTGCAATCTATGGTAGCTTTAACAGTATTTAAGAAGGGTCTACCAAATATAATGGGACAAAAGCTATCTTGTGGGGAACCAAGAACAAGAAAATCAGTAGGATATTTAGTTTTCCCACACAAGACTTCAACATCTCTAACAATTCCCATTGGTGAAATAGTATCTCTATTGGCAAGTTTAATTGTGACATCAATATCTTCCATCTCAGCAGGTGCAATATCATGCATAACTTCTTTGTATAAGGAATAAGGTATTGCACTAGCACTAGCACCCATATCACATAAGCCATGATAACAATGATCTCCTATTTTAACAGAAATAACAGGCATGCCTACCACATGTCTAGGTTTATCTTTATCACGGGGTTTAGCAATTCTAGCAGTTTCATTACAGAAATAAATAACATGCACATCTATATTATCAGATAAGAGATCTTTAACAATGGCAATATTAGGTTCAACTTTAACTTGCTCAGGAGGTGTATATGTTTTAATATTGCTTTTACGAACCACAGTTGAAGCTTTAGCATGATCCTTTATCCTAACAGGGAAAGGTGATTTCTCAACATACAAAGTAGGAACAATAGGATCATTATAAGTAATAGTCTTTTCTTCAACTTTAATAGGTGCATCTACTTTTACTTCTATGTGAGGATGATATTTAAACCACTTCTCCTTGGGGAGATCAACATAAGCAGCAAAAGATTCACAGAAAGAAGCTACTATCTCAGAGTCAAGTCCATATTTAGTGCTAAATTTACGAAAAATATCGGTATCCATAAAAGATTTAACACAATCAAAACTAGGTGTCATACCTGACTCCTTACCATTGTCGAGGTCTCAATCTTCAGAGTTGCATTTAATTCTTTCCAATAAATCCCATTTGAATTCAATAGTCTTCATCATAAAAGAGCCAGCACAATAAGTATCAAGCATGGTGCGATTGTTACCAGAAAGCCGAGCATAAAAATTTTGAATAATCATTTCTATTGAGAGCTCATGATTGGGGCATGAATATAACATTGATTTAAGCCTCCCCCAAGCTTGAGCGATGCTTTCTCCTTCGCGAGGCCAAAAATTATATATATAGTTGCGATCATGATGAACAAGATGCATATGATAAAACTTCTGATGAAATTCCAATTTCAATTGTTTGTAATTCCAAGACCTCATATCATCACATAGCCTATACCATGTCGATGCATCTCCCCTCAAAGATAAAGGGAAGACCTTCTTCTTAACAACATCTCCGGGTACACCTGCAAGCTTAAATAATCCACAAACTTCATCCACATATATCAGATGTTCATTAGGATGTTTTGTTCCATCTCCTAGAAAAGGATTAGCTAGCATTTTTTCTATCATACCCGAAGGAACTTCAAAGCAAGCATTTTCATTTTCGTTTTCAGTAGGTTTAGTAGGTTCAGGAGCAACTCTTTGCTCTACTGGTCGGGGTGAACATACCCCGAACAAGCCCCTTAGAGGATTACCTTCCATGGTAACAAGTGACAGTAAATTTCAGCACACTATATAAATTTTTCCTTACCAAATTCCACCTACCAAAGGCGCTTCACTCCCTGGCAACGGCGCCAGAAAAGAGTCTTGATGACCCACAAGTATAGGGGATATATCGTAGTCCTTTCGATAAGTAAGAGTGTCGAACCCAACAAGGAGCAGAAGGAAATGATAAGCGGTTTCCAGCAAGGTATTCTCTGCAAGTACTGAAATAAGTGGTAACAGATAGTTTTGTGATAAGATAATTTGTAACAAGAAACAAGTAACAAAAGTAAATAAGGTGCAGCAAGGTGGACCAATCCTTTTTGTAGCAAAGGACAAGCCTGGACAAACTCTTATATGATGTAAAGTGCTCCCAAGGACACATGGGAATATCGTCAAGCTAGTTTTCATCACGCTCATATGATTCACGTTCGGTACTTTGATAATTTGGTATGTGGGTGGACCGGTGCTTGGGTGTTGCCCTTACTTGGACAAGCATCCCACTTATGATTAACCTCTATTGCAAGCATCCGCAACTACAACAAAAGTATTAAGGTAAACCTAACCATAGCATGAAACATATGGATCCAAATCAGCCCCTTACAAAGCAACGCATAAACTAGGGTTTAAGCTTCTGTCACTCTAGCAACCCATCATCTACTTATTACTTCCCAATGCCTTCCTCTAGGCCCAAATAATGGTGAAGTGTCATGTAGTCGACGCTCACATAACACCACTAGAGGAGAGACAACATACATCTCATCAAAATATCGAACGAATACCAAATTCACATGACTACTAATAGCAAGACTTCTCCCATGTCCTCAGGAACAAAAGTAACTACTCACAAAGCATAAACATGTTCATAATCAGAGGGGTATTAATATGCATATAGGATCTGAACATATGATCTTCCACCAAATAAACCGACTAGCATCAACTACAAGGAGTAATTAACACTACTAGCACCAATCCCGGACTTGGAGACAAGAATTGGATACAAAAGATGAACTAGGGTTTTGAGATGAGATGGTGCTGATGAAGATGTTGATGGAGATTCCCTCTCCCGATGAGAGGAGCGTTGGTGATGACGATGGCGATGATTTCCCCCTCCTGGAGGGAAGTTTCCCTGGCAGAACAGCTCCGCCAGAGCCCTAGATTGGTTCCGCCAAGGTTCCGCCTCGTGGCGGCGGAGTTTCATCCGAGAAGATGGCTTATGGCGGAGTTTCGTCCATATAGCAGAAGATGGCCATCGGAGGGCCACCAGGGGGCCCACGAGGTAGGGCGCGTGCCCCCCACCCTCGTGGTGGGCAGGGTGTGGCCCCCCTGGTGAGGTTCTTGATCTCAGTATTTTTTATATATTTGGAAAACATCTTCCGTGAAGTTTTAGGACTTTTGAAGCTGTGCGGAATAGGTCTCTAATATTTGCTCCTTTTCCATCCCAGAATCCCAGCTGTCGGCATTCTCCCTCTTTATGTAAACCTTGTAAAATAAGAGAGAATAAGCATAAGTATTGTGACATAATGTGTAATAACAGCCCATAATGCAATAAATATTGATATAAAAGCATGATGCAAAATGGACGTATCAGTACTCTCATAAGTGGTTCATTCACTTTAATCCTAACCTTGACTCTAAGAAACAGCCCCACTGCCATGCCGTCCTCCCCTACATCCACTTCCACCACTTCACCTAGCGCCCTCCCAATAGCTCCACCAGTCTCCCTACTCATCGATCCCAGAGGGATATAAACATCCTGACCCATATCGGAATAGTGGCAAACTCATATTCATTGATCCTCTTTTTGCATCAAACTCCTCCATCACTAAAGCATCATTATCGAACAGCCATGGCCCATCCTCTAATGCCTTGCGCTTTCCTGTTGGCTGATGGAAGGTGAAAAGAAAGATGTTGTCACCCAGCCCCTTACAATCAACACCTCACATCGGACACCAAACTCTTCCCAAAGCTGCCGCTATACCCTCGTCAAAAGCTGGTTTCTCCGAGAGAAGTTTGTCCCAGTGCCTGTGGAACCACAACTCCCCCTTTACCTCCTCCGTTCAACCCGATATTGACTCCTTTCTTCTCAGCATTCGTCAACTTTAGCTTCTTCATCAGATTGTCAACCTTATCCATCCCTACTATCCTCCTCCACAACACCCTTGAAACAGAGCTCCTCGAGGACAGGGCCAAGGAACTTGCAGGGGATCGCTGGGATTAGGAGTCTAGTCGCCAGCGGCCGCCGCAAACACGAGCGGAAACCTAGGTCACGAAAAGAGCCGCCGAAAAATCGCCTGGGACCGAACCATCACACGAGGGACAGAAAGACAATCTATCGGTCGGCCGCTTTACAAAATATAAACTAAAACCTTTATTGAGGACCGGATGTTGCCATGGGGTGCAACATAGTTGAAGTGCCCATGGTGACCAGTCTCCGGCAAGCAAAGAAGTCCTCAATGATTTAACCATTACCAACAAGTAAGCAAAGAGGGGGCGCAACGGCTGACCCTGACGCAACAGAAGAAGGGTCAAATTAAACATTCCCTCTACAGTACAAGCAAGCAAAGAAGTTCACATCTTGAATGGAGCCAATGATTCAACCAACAGTCCATAGACCGAAGAAATGACACAGGACATGAGGAACACATGACACATGAACCCAAAGCACCTCAAGGGCAAAGTAGAACAGGATGTCATCAGTCTTCCACTCACATAAGAGCATCTCCAACAGCCGCGCAATATAAGCGCCACGCTGGAAAAATACAAATTTTTGCGCGCGCGCAGCCGCTCCGGGCGATCCAGCGGAGGCGCAAAAAATGCGCGCGCGGCATAAGTAGTTCAGTGTGCGGGGCGAAACGACATCGCGCGTCGTTTATTTCGTGCGCCCGCTTCCGCGCGCTGCACACTCGAGCGCCCGCACCACACCCTCTCTGCTGCGCCGCTTTCGCCCCGCCCACGTCGCCGCCGGCGAGTTCGACCGATCAACGGCCGCGCCGACACCCCCCTCACCCCTTCCTACACCCGCGACCCCTCCGCCGCTGCCGCCACCGGCAAAAACCCTAGAGTGGGGTGCTTTGGCTTCGCCTCCGCCGGTGCTCCTCCAAGCACCGGTCTCGCGCGCGGCCTTTTCATTACGGACGACCTCGGCAGCGGGTGGCGTCACGCTGGTGCCCACCGTGAAGCCACGTGCCCCCCTCTCGAAGCTCCCCAATGCGGCGCTGGCGAAGGCGGGCAAGGTATCCAGGAAGAAGAACAAGGCGGCAGACGGCTCATCTAGGCGGCCGAAGAAGCTTGCAGGGCGTGCGACAGATGCGGCGGCGAACGAAGCGCCGGCGAGCTCGCTTGTTGCGCCGGGGGCCGATGCGCACAAGGTGTTCGATGAAATGCCCACAAGGTAAAATTTCGCCCACTTTTTGTTGTTGTTGTTGTTTTTTGAATGCATACATATGGATAGCTTATTTGCTTTGTTGTATATACTTTGTAGTTTCAATGATGAGACATATATGTCAACTATGGGTGTTGGCTCCAACAATTCTCATTGGTCTCAAACCAAAGATGTGCATTTCGATGATCATGAGTTCGAGGTGGACGAGGATGGTGAGGGTATCGTCGATGCACCGAAAGGAAGAGCGGGCAACTACACCATGGACGAAGACATCTTGCTATGCAATACATGGTTGCAAGTGTTGCGGGATGCCACCGTTGGAGGGGATCAAAGTAGAGATGCATATTGGATCCGGATGAAGGAGCACTTTGATTTACACGACAAAAGTGGAATTGACCACTCGAAAAGATCTCTTTGCTCCCGGTGGTCGACAATCAACAGAGATTGTCAAAGGTGGGCGGCCACACTTAAGGTGGTTGACACGTTAAACCCAAGTGGCGCTAATGATAGAGATAGGGTAAGTGTCATTTCTTTCATGATTCTTCCATGTTCATCATGCTTCTTCTTGGTGTTTTAAGTGCTAACTTGTTCTTTTGTTTGTAGCTCACTATTGCATAAAACTTATTTCAAGGAGAGGAGAAGAAGACCAAGAAAGGGAAGATCAAGAAAGGGAGACCATTTACTTGCCTCATTGCTATGATGCATTGAAGGATGGTGAGAAATGGAAGCCCCATGATGGTGTGAATGACGAGGAGAGCAACAAACGCAAGCGAACTATTGATTTGGATGATGATAATGAGGAGGCATCAAGTGATGACGGCAAGAGAAGCCCTACACCAAACTCGGTTGCATACTCCAAGCCAAAAAGACCAAATGGATGCAAGAAAGACGGAAAAGAAGAAGAAGAAGAAGAAGAAGAAGAAGAAGAAGAAGAAGAGGAAAGGAGATGACGAGCTAAAAAATGCTATGGAAGCTATTGTGTACGCAATAAAGGAAGCAAACGAGGTGAGGAAGATGGCAAGGAACCAAGATGCGGCAGCCGGGGAGAGGAGGTTGGCGGCCGAGGAGAGGAAGGTGGCATTGGAGGAGAAGAAATTGGGCAAGGAGGAATGAACTAGATTGTTGGAATGGGAGAAGTACGTGTTCTTGATGGACACATCTACCCTCGATGAGAAGCAAAAGGAGTACGTCAATCTTGCCCGTGAAGAAGTCTTGGTCCAAAAAAGAGTCATGGTTGGCATGGGTGGCATGGGTGGCGGGGGCGGCATGGGTGGCTTTGGAGCTACCATGGGAGGCATGGGTGGCTTCGGAGCTACCATGGGAGGCATGAGTTTTGCGTCTCTCATGGGAGGCATGGGAGCACCTCTGGGTGACATGGGTGGACACATATCTTCCGGTGTGCCTCACATACCTACGCATGATGCCGGTGGAGATCTTGCCAACACCTTTCGAGCTCCCCATGATGATGCGGCGGGACATAATAAAGAGGAGGAGGAAGAATTGAAGGAAGAGGAGGACGAAGATGAGGATAAAGAATAGGAGGAAGAGGAGGACGAAGATGAAGATGAGGCATGATTGTTTATGTGCCATTTGTTTGTGGGAACTTTTATGTCATGAACTTGGTTCGATGATTTTGAACTTGGTTGGATGATGATGTGGGCATGATTTTGATTTTATGTCACGAACTTGTTTGGGTGATTTTAAACTATGCTATGTCTTGTTTTGATGTTTGAATATCACCGTATTGTCTCCAAAATGAACATACGGCAAGCACCGATTGCTCATGCGTGCGCAATTTTTTGCAGCGGCCGCTAGAGACAGCGCTCCGCGCCGCGCAAAAACTGGCTATTCAGACGCTGTAAAAGGTTTTTTAACGCGCCTGTTGGAGATGCTCTAAGATAGAACGACCCCATGTGCTTTTAGACTGAACTCAATATCTGTAACTCAATGCGGATCCTCCACATATGGAAATGAAATGATAAAAGTTTTTGTCCCCATGTGGAACAGTCTCTCACCTCCACTGGGGTGCATCCTCTTTTCGTACATTTTTGCTTGGATTTTGCAAAACAAAAAACATTTTTTCTTGGAATCGAAACCAAGTTTACAACCTCTGACAGCCATGAGAGGGAGATAGAGAAATGTCACAATTGTGTGGATAGCATAATGGGTTATAACTTCCACAAAGTTAATACTACGAATTAAGACTAGGAAAGCGTAACTTTAGTAACCTAACATGTAGTACAAATAATTCAATTATGTTGGCAGGTACATGTGCTCTCCAAATCAAACAGGTGGCATGTTTGCCTTTATAAGTATAACCCAGATATCATATGTTTCTATCTTTAGAAGGCGGTAAGCGTTTCAGTAGTGCATAGTCCTGGCTTGCTGGTTGGCTATCTGCATGATTGACCAAAAACTTTCCACAATATTTTTGGAATGGAAGGCACCGGAAGGAGTGATAGATCTGAGAGAACCAAAGAAAGAGAGGAAGCATGGCCTCGTTTATCCCTTGTTTTCCTTTTAATTACAGCTCATGATGAAGATATGGCCGGAGCCAACAACAAGCGACCTGGGAAGCTGCCTGGGTGGTTCCACAAAGGAGCAGCAATGTTGTCGATGGATAATCCTAGGCCAACACTTCGTGGGCTTCGCTTCATGGACTAATCAATGATTCACTCAGGTACTCCTCCACCTCTTGGTCCTTCGTCGACTCCACGTCAAATCGTGAGCGCTCCTCCAAAGCTCAACAGCGATTGCACTGAAAATAGGCATGTTGCGTAGATATCTTCTGCAGGTAAGGTTACTAGCGGATGTGTAAATCAATTTATATGACGTTGTAATCCCTGGTGATTAGCGATCCATGTTGTGGATGCACAACCCAACCTTTGGTATGTATAAATATAGCAGCCGGCATATAGTTGATGCAATAGAAAACAAATCTTGAGCCCCATCTATTTTTACATGCACCAGATGGCTAGTTCATCATAAACATGCAGGAGCACCATTCTCCACCTTTGTGGATCGGACACATAAGAAAGCTGAAGCTGACATCTCAGCCAACACCATGGTCTCACATCCCCTGATCATGGTTGGATTGCGTTATCTTTCGATGGATCATTCAACATTGTAGGTGCAGGAGGCGTCATTAGTGACAATCTTGGTCATTACATCTTCTTGGCCTGCAGGTCCCTGGAGCCTTGAGTTTATGACTATAAAGCTAGTGCCTGCGAAGATGGGACTAGAATAGGCTCACCGATTCACAACCCTCATGTTGCTTTCAAAACCGATTCCTAAACTAAAGATGGTGCCAAAGTTTGTAGCTGAACTCCATGAGCTGATCACTAGAGATAAGCAATTTTTCTTTTCGATAAAGTGGGCCTTATTGATTCAAAATGTCGCAGCAAGCAATACAACCATAACAAGCACACATCCGGTCTTTACATGACTACGATGCACCAAGCCAAATGCAGGCATACACACGTTGTTTAAAATCTGGCAAACATATGAAGTCAAATAAGACCAAGAAAATGCCTAAGGCGAGATGAGTATGGCACCAATCCAGATACTATGCCGCCACTCATATTGGGTAAAAGCATCATGGGTCACTTGTTCTAATTGTGTACACACCAGTGCATATAACAGTTTGTGTTCCTATTGTTGAAGAATAGACCACGAACGGAGCTAGGGTGTGCACCCGCCACCCGTAAATAACATGCCATGTATTCGAGGTTGCACGTGCCATGGCGTGTCATCACCTTCACCATAGGGTCCTTCTCATTGGACTGGCTCTGTCCGGGCCAGGGGTGATGCCCGTTGTGGCATAGAGCACAAGATGACGGTGGTGGAGTGATCGACGAAGGCATGAACAATAGTAGGCCCACGGGCGCGTCAGACACGATCATGCCACGGATGCCGGTGGAGAGATGCATCTTTCATGTGCAGGTGTGCCTGGCCAGTAGCTTCTCGAGGGAGATCGGTGTCTTGGTACCCCATTGAGAACATAGTTTTGAATTTGGGACGAAATCCGGCCATATCAGCCAGGCCCGTTATATGTCTTTCTCAGCCCGAACCGAAACTAAGTTTACAACCTCTCACATCCATGAGAGGGAGAGAGAAATGTCACAATTGTTTGGATACCATATTGAGTGATCACTCTCACAAAGTTAATTACTATGAATTAAAACTAGAAAAGCATAACTTTAGTAACCAAATATGTAGGACAAATCCTATATAACACTAAGCTCCCTAGTTTTTAAGGTCTCTAATCAATTGAGGTCTCCAATTTGGAACTGGGTCACACAATTTTGACCAGGTCAACAATTTCACAAGGAGATCTCTAATTCTCAAATTTTTTAATACTCATTCTCAATTTTTAATACACTATGCTCCCTAATTTTAGAGCTCTCCCATTCCATTGAGGTGTACAATTGTAATGTCTTGATTTTAACTCGGTCAATCCTTGGTTCTTGCAATGAAATCTCTAACTTCATTAAGCTCTCTCGTTTTAAAGCCCTCTTATTCAACTTAGGTCTTCAATTTGGATTGGATACACGATTGATTGGGTCGTTGACTTGGGCTTCATGGTGGGATCTCTCTGTGAATGGTCCCTTGGTTAGTGCTTGGATTGGTGTGGGACTTCCTTAACAGAAGGAGGTCCCACCTAAGACACACGTGGCCAACGACGTAGGTAACTTTCTCATGTATTTGTATTAATTAAAAGACGCCCTTCAATCACATGGTCAAAAAGACCCACCCAAACACCATAATAAATTTAAAAAAAAAAGATACACTTATGGACAATTCGCTATGGATTGGTCATACCAAACACTCTCCCACCAATCACTTCCATGATTTCACCGTTGGGCCACGCTTCCCCTAATCTCCAACCATAAATTAACACATCCATCTATAAACATGATTCCATAAAGTTTGTCGATAGGTGTAGCATCTCTGATAAAAAGAACACACTTTATTGTTTCAGCCACACGCCAAACCAACTAGCACGTAAATAATGTTCACAACTTAGGAATAATTACCACGTAAAAATAAAACATGTTCAACCCCAAAAACATAAACGACACAGCAAAGCACACACTACCCTTCTAGTAATTCATCAATTATGCCACCCAATCATGGCAAATCCGCCTCCATGCCGGGCGCCCAAGGTCGCCGTCACGTCTTGGCCAGAGATCCCCTCGCGGAGAGAGTACGAGAGTCCACCGTCCGCCGGGTGAGCCTCGCTCACCGACCTCCTTCGGCGGCGGCGGGGAAGCAGGGAGGAAGGGTCGGGGGCGGCAGCGGCTAGGGTTCGCCCGAGCCGTCCCCTGGAGGCGACGTGAGCGAGGCCATGCAAGAGCATCATGCACCATCTTTCTGAAATGGAGACGTAAGAGGGCTGAAGCTGATGTCTCAGCCAACACCATGGTCTCCCAGCCCCTGATCATGGCTGGGTCGCGTTATCTGTTGATGGATCCTTCAACATTGCAGGTGTGGGGACGCCATTCATGGCCATCTTGGTCATCACATCATCTTGGCCTGCAGGTCCCTAGAGGCTGGAGTGGTGGATCAGGGATTTGAAGTTAGTGGGCCGGACTTTTAAAGGAAACAAAAAAAATCGATGGCACAATGCAATCAAACAAGACAATTAACCCAATTAATAGACCAGCAGTATGCATTCAGCCAAGACAATCAACACAGACAATTGTACAAAGTTGTTTCATTCTCAAAAGTAGGTAAAGAGCATAAAGCACAATAAAAATATATGAGGTCTAACTTGGACTCCCGCTGGTTGAATCTTCCATTCTTTATCCAAAAGAGTTGAGAAGTATTTATGTGAAATGGCCCTCAACTGACCATAATGGCATTTCTAGAGCTGTAATTTGGAAGGAATTGGTGTGCTATTTTATCTAATTATCTCTGATATACCACCGTATATTACATTTTCTTTGTTCCATTTCGTGAGAAGTTTTCATAGCACATATGTGCTTTGTGTGTCTACTGTACGGCCAAACAGAGCGAACAAATGAAGCAAGTACCAAGAAAAGAAAGGGACAATGAGCACCATTTCGATTGTCCCGTCATTGCTCAAAACAGCTCATGGGGGTAAAAACTCTCAAATTAAAAGAGCAAGGTTGGTTTTAAACCTTGAGATTCTAGGGGATAATCTAAACCATGCCCCAACCTTTTTATCCTTGAATTTGGCAAACTTGCGAGTCATGGTCGATTCCGGTCATTGATCCACGTTATTGGTTGTCAAAATCTTATTTGGGCGTTGTGATTTCCATCATGGCAGAATTGAACATGGAATTGCTAATAATGTGTCCTGGAGCAAGGGTTCTTTATTCCTTCAGTAGATACAAGGTCATTTGTAGGATGCATGGATGCAACTCTGGTGTCTAGCTAGCTAGACCTATAGATCCGACTCATGAAGGGATGCTTCAATCCTTCACTTTTGTAGCAGAGGCATTACCCATCTGCAGTATTGAGTGTGATGAAAGAGATGGGAAGAAGAAGAGATGAAGCAAGAAAGAACCCTTCACGTACAGTTAATTAACCCACCACAAAGCCCCATATTGCTAGAAATTTTCTTCCCATGCCTTTTGTTCTCAAAGCTCCATGGTCACCTTATCCTTAATCAAGCATATATGGCTATGCTCCTCTATCAAGATGATACCGAGAATAGTTCGTTCATGTACCTCATCGCTAATATATGGAGTACAGTGACTTTTTTTGCGGGTAGGAGTACAGTGACTTTGACATAGTAATGACTTCGAATGTGAGGAAATTGAGAATGAGAGAGAGAGGGGTATATGTATCTGTATGTATATATGCAGACAAGTGCATGTGTGCCTCATGAAAAGAGCAATTAATATTGTTGGTACTTTGGTACAAATCAAAGTGTAGCATGCGTCCTCATGAAACCAAGTTAATGCATAAAATATGGGACTTTCTATGTCTTGACAGGAGACAGAGTTCACATAATTTACATTCGGAAAGCATAACTTCAGTAACCAAACATGCAGTACAAATAATTCAATTATGCTGGCAGGTGCATGTGCCCTTGGAATCACACAGGTGGCATGTATGCGTTTATAAATTATAACCCAGATATCCTATCTTTCTATCTCTTACGTAGATGACAACCCTTCATGAGTAGTGCATCGTGTTGGCTTGCGCGTTTGGCTGTGTGCATGCTAGACCAAAACCTTTTTCCGGGGTATTGTTGGAATGGAAGGCACCGGAATGAGTGATACATGCAAGTGACACAAGGAAAGAGAGGAAGGTTCGGCTCGTTTATCCACTTTCTCGCTTCTAACTACGACAGTTGATGATGAAGGGTGGAGCCAGCAACCGTCGACAGTGGGAAACTGCCTGGGCTCGCCGACTTGGTCCCACGAAGGAACAACAATGTCGTCACTAGTTAGTCTCGGGCCAAGAATTTGGGGGCTTCATTTTGTGGCCCAGTAACTATGTCACCCAGTCACCGTTGCACCTCTTGTTCCTTCCTCGGTTGCACGTCAAACTGTGAGCGCTCCTCCAAAGCTCAACATCTAGTGCAGTGAAGATAGGCATGTTGTGTAGATACCCTGGGCAATAAGGTTGATGGCGACTATGTTAATCAAGTTGTATTGTAATCCCTGGTGATTAGCGATTTGTGTTGCGGAGACGGCATGTAGTTGATGTGTATAAATAGAGGAGACGGCATGTAGTTGATGCATCAGAAAACAAATCTTGAGACACGTCTATTTTTATATGCACCGGATGGCTGAGTATATAGCAAAAAAAAAACTACCACATTACGGGCTATGTCTATAGAAAACTCACTTTTTTTAATTTTTAAAAAACTACCACAAAAGTGGCTGGCTGTTCCAAAAAACCTCTAGGTGTTGAAAGTCAAGAATAATATATCATCCGACACCAAGTTGGTGAATTATAACGTGAGACTTTCCAAAAAAAGAAACTTTTATGAGAATAAATATGTCATGTCGCATGATAATCTGTGCAGTAATAGTTTTTTTTACAATGTTGGTACAGTAATAATCTAACTCGTTGTCAAAGTTAAATGTTAAAATTAAATGTGTACATGTCCTTTTTTTTAGACAATGAGTGGGTAAATTTTTTTATAAGAGGGGTAAATAGATCGTGGAGACGGTCGTCCCTCCCGAGGATCCGGCGAGGAACGGCTTGCGACCCGAAGAGAAGCTGGAGCTGCTCCGGCGTGTCGTCCATCGAAGGACGGCGGCGAACGCATCTCGGCCATGGAAGGGTCCAATTCCCAAGGTACGTCTTCCCAAACTTACGGTTTTCAATTTGGTTGCGCCGGAGGCGTGGACGGTTGTGGTTAGACGGAAGAAAGGTGGCCGTGTGGCGGCCGGCCGGCAGCAGGTGACGCCGGCGGCTTCGATCGGGATCGCGGCGGCGAGGGCCCTGCGTTTGAACTCCCTGATTGGCGCCTGTGGGCCATCAGTGGCTACTGGGCCTCCTTCGGCTGGGTATGTGGCCCAGTGCGAAGGGGCTGCAGTTGGGCCGGGTCAAGTAATTCTGGAAAAGGATGGGATCGAGGATACATCGATCGTCGACGTGAATTACGCATGCATTGATCGATCGGGTTCATCCTCCTCCTGCTCGCGCCGTAGGGTTCTGCTGCGGCGTTCTCCACATCGGCGGGCGGTTCCTGCCGGTCGTGCTCGTCGCATCCCCCCGCTAGGGTCCATGGCGGGTCGGGGTGCGGCCGGGAAGAAGCCGACCGAGCCTACTGGGGCGGGCCGCGCTGGGGCTGTGTCGGGCGGTGGCCGTGGTGTGCTGCCCTCGGCTGTGCCGCCGCCAACTGCTGCCTCTGGCCGTGGTTCCTTGCTCCCTGGAGCTGTCCGAGCTTCTACTGGTGGGGGGGCTGGCCGTGGCGAAACTGCACCGCCGCCTGTTGCGGCCGGTGGCCGGGCCGCTCTGCCCCGGCCGGTGAATGGCTCTGGTCCTGGGGGGGTGCCGCCCGTGCCGTCGGGTCGGGGCACCGGAGCTCCTGGCGGTGCGGCTGCGGCCACGTTGGGCCGAGGAATTGGCGCACCAACCGGGGTGAGGCCGCCCGTGCTCCCAAATTCGATGGCCACCGCGGGCCGTGGTGCACCTCCGCCGAGGCCTCCCGTCACCTCCGTCATGGGGCGCGGAGCTGCGCCGCCAAGGCCGCCGGTGCATAATGGCCCTAGACCGGTTGGCCATGTCGATGGGGTTCGGCCGTTGGTTCAGGCAACCCATGCCGGCGTGCAGCCTCGAGTAGCGCCACCGCCTCATTACATCACGAGGCCGACGCATAATCGCTCGGGTCCGACGCAGATGAGACATGACAACGTGACTGCCGAGTCATCGGATCCGCCCCGAGGACAGTGGGGAGATGATGGTTATGATGTGTATGGAAAAGGCCAAAACCGTGGTTCGTCATCTACGGGAGGTGGACGCGGATACGCCTGGAAAAGTGATGGTTCGGATGAGAGACCTTTCCTTGGCCCGGCGGGTAGCTTCGTCGAAGGGACTTCGGGCCCGAACAGCCGGCAGAGAGGTGGTTTCTGTGGCCATCGTGGTGGCCGTGGTGGTGGACGGGGTGGTGGTCGTGGTCGGTTTCGCAAGCCGCCCCCAACACTGGTCGTGGTTGACCAGGCCTCTTCGGATATGGCTATTGATCCTGTGCAGTCGACTGAGTTGCCTAGCCAGGCGATGGAGGTGGTGACGGCCTTGGACAATGTGGAGGTCCCTATTACTGGTGGAGATGCCGAGGTAGGGGACATGGCTGAGTCTGAGAGGGCATCTAAATGGGCACGTAAGAAAGAAAAGATGTTGTGCTATCGATGTGGTGAGAAAGGCCACTTTATTGCAAAATGTGTGGCGGAACTATGTAGCGTGTGTGGCAAGAATGCTCATGTTATGGGGGACTGCCCGGTTATGCGTGATCAGGCTCCTGCGCTCACGATGTATGGAGTATATTGTGCCGAACTCACTTTCTTTGAGTCCCCGGCGGCGAGGGACATTACTGTTGTGGCTCAGAGTATGACTACTGGCATTGTGAAAGCCACCCGAGAGGTGGTGTCTGAGGCTCAAATTGTGCGGAGACTTCAGGAACTGGCTCCCGGTGACTTTCAGTGGGAGCTTGTTCGGATCGAGGACAATGTCTTTAGGGTTGATTTCCCAACGGTGGACGACTTGCAGAAGCTATTGAGTTTCGGGTTATGCAGGGTGCCTGGTACTAAGTGTATCCTGGAGCTTCACGAATGGAAAAAGGAGGAGCCTAAGGCCAAACCGCTCACACAGGTGTGGCTGCGGTTTTCAGGGGCCCCATCTGAGGCTTTAACCGATGCTCGAGTAGTGGCGAGTTTGGGTATGCTGGTGGGTAAGACTGGGAAAGTGGACATAGCTTTTACCCGCGCACATGGGGTGGCCCGGCTCTTAGTGGGCGTTCTGGACATTGATTTTATCCCGAACGCGGTTAACTGGTTTTATCGGGGAGAGGTGTTTCCTCTTGAGATAGAGTTTGAGGATGCCGAGTTGTTTGCCGATGTGGGTTCTAGGGCTGATATGGACATGCACGAGGGGGATGGTGATGCCGGTGCTCGTGAGGACCCGACTGATGAGGCAGGACGAGAGAGGGCCAATGGACCTAGCACGACTGCTCAGTTGCCTGATGATGGTTCTGGAGTTGAACCTGCATCGGCCCCGACGGTACCGATGAGTACGTTGCGTTTTGGGTCTTTCGAGCCAGCTTCGGCTCCTCCTCGGCTTTGGAGTGACAGGGTTGAGTCTGATGATTGCTTTGAGTGTATGCTCCCTCCTTTGGAGCTTGATGTTGTGGCTAGTCCTGTGATGGTTACGGAGTTGGAGCCTCAGGTGGGTTCGCTTCCTCCTACCGTGGCTTCGAGTAGGGATATAACGACAGGTTCGGAGGTGCTCTTTGGGGAGGGGAGTCTAGGGCAGGTGGCCCCGGCCTCTCCCTCTCGTGGTCTGGCGCAGGTCACACCGGTGAGGTCGGTGTTGGTTGGCAGTGGGGGAGGTAGCCTAGCCTCCTCTCCCACTGCGACGCCGGTACCGGTCGGCTTGGCCAGTGCCGGGGTAGCGAGCCCGAGGCAGGAGGCCTCGGCTCCTGCTTCTCCGGTTGGGGCGATGGCCCTCGCGCCGGCGGCTGCGCTGGGGGGAGAGCTGGGGCAGGTGGCCGTGGCTCTCCCCTCCTCTCCGGCAGTCAAGCGGACTGCTTCTCCTTCAACAACGACGGTTTCCCCTGCACTGGCCCTAGACATCCCTTCCTCATCTGCGGTCAGGAGGACCGCACCGTCGGCGACTTCGACGCTTCGCTCTGAGCCGGTGGGCGGGGCAGGAGGAGGGAGTGGGCAGGTGGCCCCAGTTGTCCCGTCTCTTGTCCTACCCGTCGGGCACTTGTCCGAGGGCATTGGGAGCCCGCGGCCTCCTCATTCTCGAGAGGAGGTTATTGCCTTTGGCGGGATCCCAGACCCGGTCTCGATGGGGAGACGGATGAGTGCTCGCGTTTTGGACCTTCCGGAGGTGGACGATATGCAGCAGCGGTGCGCTATGAGGGCGGCCAAGCTTCACGATGTTGCGATCTCTTCTGGTATGTCCGTTAACATATCTAATTCTTTATTGCATTTTGCTCCTGAGGAGATTATTAATAATGCAAACCAATTAGGAGTTTCACTAGGCGCTACTGATAATGAAATTTCCAATTCGGTGAATGATATGTTAGATTTAGAGGCGGAGCAGGCCTTAGAGACTATTCGTAATCTTGCTGCGGTCAAACCCATGAACGATGAGGAAATTGATGCGTTAGGGGTTAGAGTGCTAAATAATCTATGTGCGGATCTAGCACCTTCTAATCAGGAGTCTGAGGGCGATGATGCGCCCTTAGATGATGTAGATGTCGGTTCCTTTCAGCCCGGTTATGAGGACCGGGTGACGGAGCCCACTAAGCCAAAGCGTAAGTGGAAACGAAAGATTTATCCTGATTCTGCAGTTCGTAGGAGTGCTAGGATTCGGACTGCTAAAAAATTCCATGATGAACTATGAAAGGAATCTTTTGGAATAGCAGAGGTCTGAAGGACTTGGCTAAAAGAAGGTTTCTTGCTGAAGCTTCTCTGGAACATCGGTTAGATTTCATTGCTTTATCGGAAACCGGTAGAGAGAATTTTGCGCCGTAGTTTCTTTCCTCTCTTGTGGGTGGTATTGATTTTGACTGGCATTGTCTCCCGCCACGAGGTAGATCGGGAGGTATCTTACTGGGTGTGAGATGCGATTCCCTTGAAGTCCGGAGTGTAGTAATGGGTGACTTCGCGGTAAAGTTTCGAGTTAGGTCTAAAGTTGATGGGTTCAACTGGGCTTTGGTAGCGGTCTATGGTGCCGCACAACCCGAGCTTAAACCGGAGTTTCTGGCGGATCTTGTTCGGATCTGTGGGTCCGAACAGCTTCCGATTTTGGTCGGGGGGGATTTCAATATCATTAGGAGGAGAGAGGAGAAAAATAATGATAACTTTGACGGCAGGTGGTTGTTTATGTTCAATACCATTATTGAAAGCTTAGATCTAAGGGGGATAGAGCTTTCTGGTAGAAAGTTTACTTGGGCTAATGCTCTGCCAAACCCGACGTATGAAAAGCTTGATCGGGTTCTCGCCAGCGTGGAGTGGGAACAGAAGTTCCCTCTTGTTACGGTGCAAGCTCTCACGCGGGGAATCTCCGATCGCACACCATTGTTCGTTGACTCAGGGGAGCCGAACCATATGGGAAACAAAAACACCTTCTCATTTGAGATGGCCTGGTTCGAACGCGAGGGGTTCTTAGACATCATAGCCAGGGAGTGCGCCAAGGGTGTTGGAGGAAGGACAGCGGTCGAGCGCTGGCAGAATAAAATTAGGCATTTGAGAAGTTCCTTACGGGGTTGGGCTAAGCACCTCAGTGGGGTGTATAAGATTGAGAAGGATAGGCTCCTCTCTCTTGTACAGGCCTTGGACGTAAAAGCCGAATCCGCGATGTTGCTGCCTGCCGAGGTCCAGGTTAAAAATGAGGCAGAGAAGAGGCTGAAAGAACTTCTCCGCGAAGAAGAATTGAAGTGGGCTTTGCGTGCCAAGGTCCGCAAAGTAGTCCAAGGGGACGCGAATACTCAATTCTTTCACCTCATTGCTAATGGTAAGCACAGAAAGAAGCGGATCTTTCAGCTAGAGCAGGATGAGGGTACTATTTTAGGTCAGGATAATCTCAAAACCTATATTACCGAATACTATAGACAGTTATTTGGACCGCCGGAGGACAATTGTGTGTCCCTCGATGAGTCCAGGATCGAGGACGTGCCTCAAATGTCTGCTGCTGATAATGATATCCTGGTTGCCCCGTTCTCAGAAAAGGAGGTGTTCGATGCTATTGCACAAATGAAAAATAGTAAGGCTCCCGGTCCGGATGGGTTCCCGGCTGAGTTCTATAAAAAGTGCTGGCAAATTATTAAGGGGGATTTACTACCGATGTTTCATGATTTATTCTCTGGACAGCTTCAATTATTTCACTTGAATTTTGGAACTATCACATTGCTCCCGAAGAAAACGGATGCTGTGAGGATTGAGCAGTTCAGACCGATCTGCCTCCTCAATGTTAGTTTCAAAATCTTCACCAAGGTCGGGACTAATAGGCTCACACAGATTGCGCAGTCTGTGGTGCAGCAATCCCAAACTGCTTTCATGCCGGACAGGAACATCCTTGAAGGGGTGGTTGTTCTTCATGAAACGCTCCATGAAATCCATTCCAAAAAATTAGATGGAGTAATTTTTAAGGTGGATTTCGAAAAAGCGTACGATAAGGTTAAGTGGCCATTCCTCCAACAGGCATTGCGCATGAAAGGTTTTGATGAAGCCTGGCGCCGACAGGTCGAATCATTTACGCAAAAAGGGAGTGTGGGAATTAAAGTGAATGACGACATAGGTCATTACTTCCAGACACATAAAGGCCTAAGACAAGGAGATCCGATGTCCCCTATCCTGTTTAACATTGTGGTGGATATGTTAGCAATTTTGATAGGAAGGGCTAAGGAGAATGGTCAAGTGGGTGGGTTGGTACCTCACCTTGTTGAGGGAGGTGTTTCCATCCTTCAGTACGCCGATGATACAATCATCTTTATGGAGCATGATTTGGCCAAGGCGAGAAATATGAAGCTAGTGTTATGCCTGTTTGAACAATTGACCGGGTTAAAAATTAACTTTCATAAGAGCGAGTTGTTCTGCTTTGGTAGAGCCAAAGACGATCAGGAGTCTTATAGGCAATTGTTTGAGTGCGAGTTGGGGAGTTTACCCTTCTCTTACCTTGGTATTCCGATTCACCATCGTAGGCTAACAAACAGAGAATGGAAGTGCATCGAGGATCGCTTTGAGAAAAAACTGAGCTGTTGGAAGGGTAAGCTCATGTCATACGGAGGCCGTTTGATATTGATTAATTCGGTGCTCACGAGTATGCCTATGTTTCTCTTATCTTTCTTTGAGGTCCCAGTTGGTGTTAGGAAATGACTGGACTTCTATCGGTCGCGTTTCTTTTGGCAAGGTGATGAACTTAAAAGAAAATACCGGCTTGCTAAATGGGACATCATCTGTAGACCGAAAGATCAAGGGGGTCTTGGTATTGAAAATCTTGAAGTTAAGAACAGATGCCTTCTTAGTAAATGGTTGTGGAAGCTGTCTTCCGGGACTGAGGCCATGTGGGCGCAGATCCTCCGCAACAAGTACCTCCAGACTAAAACATTGTCCCAGGTCGCAGTCAGGCCGACTGATTCGCCTTTCTGGAAAGGGCTAATGAAAGTCAAACAATCTATGTTCAATAGGACGAGATTTGTTATTGGAAACGGTACAAGTACACGTTTCTGGGAGGATACTTGGCTTGGTGAATCACCTTTAGCCATTCAATATCCGTCTTTATATCGGATTGCTCAACGACGTGAGGTGTTCGTGGCAACGGTATTCCAATATGTCCCCCTTAATATTCAGTTTTGACGGTCGCTAGCGGGCAATCGTTGGGAAGAATGGCTCCATCTAGTTAGGAGACTGATGGAGGTTCAACTTTCTCGCCAACCCGATATATTGCGCTGGAAGTTGACTAGCTCTGGAGTATTTACAGTTAAATCAATGTATATTGATGTTATTAATTCGAATGCTATTCCAACTTCCAAGTATGTTTGGGCTGTCAAAGTTCCTTTAAAAATTAAAGTGTTTATGTGGTTTGTCCATAAACAAGTTATTTTAACAAAGGACAACTTGATTAAACGCAATTGGACAGGACCTACTAGGTGTAGTTTCTGTGATCGGGATGAGACGATTAAGCATTTATTCTTTGATTGCCCGTTGGCCAAAGTTCTATGGCGGACGGTCCATATTGCTTTTAATATTACTCCACCGACTTCGGTCAATGCTTTATTTGGGACATGGCTTAATGGGGTTGAGCCTGAATTAGCAAGACATATTCGGGTTGGAGTTTGCGCTTTGTTATGGACTATCTGGAATTGCAGAAATGATTTGGTTTTTAACAGAACATCACGGATTCATTTTTTGCAGGTTATTTTCTGAGCTACGACACTGATCCGTTCGTGGTCGCTACTCACTACGATGGAGGCCAGGGAGCATTTGGTTACTGGATCTATCCGTTGGGAGATGGTAGCTCGGGATATCTTCAACCGGTTTGGATGGCGGTCATGTAATAGGATAGGCAATTAGTTTCCCTATCTATTTTTAGCCAGTCGGTTGTGGCATCTTTTTCGGGCTAGTTTGTGTATCTAGCCGTCTGTCGCTCTGTGTGAGCTGCATTTATCCTTTGCTTTTTGTTTGGCTGGAGACTGTGGAACCTTATTGGCACCTTTTGTCATTTGGTTAATACGATGGTCGTATGCATCGTTCTGATGCAGAGGCCGGAGAGATCCCCTTTTCGAAAAAAAAATTCATCAAATAAAGAGGGAGCGCTCAAATAAGTTTGCGTGTTCATACTCCCTCGATCCTGGCACCGCCACTACTTACATCTTTGGCACGTAAACTCAGGGTAACGGCTTATTGCTAGGGTAAGATCGATTTCATATTGTGAGAATGGTTGACACCGGGAGAAATCTTCTAGCTAGCGAGATCGCTGCAAGTAGGATCATTCTAAAACATGAGGTAATCACTTTGTACACCTGAGATTGTGAACTCCTGAGCAAAATTATAGTCAGGAGAAAAAGTCTATCTGTGAAAATCCATCCGTTCACAGACATGAGATGTTCTAAATTTTTTTCCGACTCAGATATACTCCATCCGGTTTTTTTTGTTCGTATATAAGATTTGTAAAATCAAGTCTCGTAAAATTTGACCAACTTCATAGAAAAAAATATCAACATTCACAATATGAAATCAATACCTGTTTATGCATCAGGATTTAAAGTTTCATATTGTATAACTTTAGCATGATACTATGGAGGGAGTAGATGTTAATATGTTTTTATATAAAAATTTTTTTTGAAACAAGACAAAAGATTTGCCATTTTCATTGATTAAGGAAGAAGATTTTAGACAAATAGCCGCAAAGCGGGGAACAAAGAACTACTCTCGCGGCATTACAATATTCAAATGGGTGGCACCTGCCAAAGCCCAAAGATGGGCCTCCTCTTTGATCTTCGCGACGACCATCATCATAGTAGCGGCGGTGTTGCGGAATACCCTCGCGTTGCGCTCTTTCCAAATCTCCCAAGACATTAACATGAACAAGGAGGTGATTGCCTTTCTCTGGTTTCCACTCTCAATCACATTTTTAATCCACCATTCTTGAACCGAAACCTCAAATCTCCAGCTCCTCACCACATCACCATGTAGGCCAATCCACGCAGCAACCTGTACCCAAACACGTTGGGAGAACCTGCACTGGAAGAGAAGCGGGCAAAGGTTGCAGTTTGGCCAGCCACGACGGAGCAATCGATCAGCCGTCCATACTCTGTTTTGAATTATCAACCAAGCAAAAAACTTGCACTTCGGAGGGGCCCAAACCTTCCAAACAGCAGCAGGCATGATGCTAGTTGTGTGTCCTGCAAACTGTGCCATATAGGCAGTAGACGTCGAATATTCTCCTTGAGTGGCGAACTTCCAGTGGATAGTATCTTGCACACTATTGTTGAGGATAACAGAGGATAGTTTCTCCCTAAGTGTGCTGAACTCCTGTAGGTGCTCCAGGGTGATTCCATGATGGGTATCAATCTGACTAACCCAAAAATTGTTGAGGAGAGCAATTTGGACCGAGCAAGATTTCTTCCTCGAGAGGTCAAAGATCCTAGGAGCAATATCTTTGGGTCTCATGCCTTGGAGCCAGGATGATTCCCAGAACTTTGCCTTTCTTCCATCTCCAATGTGAACCGTGGTGGCCGCCGCAAAAATATCCCTATCATTGTCATTGCACGGCGTTCCCATCCCAACCCAAGTCTTGGGTGGGTAGCCCATTCATACCAGAGCCATCGCAATCGAAGGGCAGTAGCAAACTTCTCCAGGTTGAGGATGCCCAAACCACCGAAGATCTTGGGCTTGCAGACAAGTTCCCAATTGACCTTGCATTTTCCACCGGTCACCTTGTCACAACCCGCCCAAAGGTAGGCGCGTCGCAAACTGTCAATTTTCTTCCTCACTTCCACCGGCAATTCCAGGGGCGTAATATGATAAATAGCAATGGCAGTAAGCACGGCCTTGACCAAAACGATGCGGCCCGGAGCAGCCACATGCTTGGCGATCCAAGGCGGTAGCTTCCCAGCAACTTTATCTTCTAGGAATTGAAAGTGTATCCTCTTCAACCTTGTAACTGAAAGAGGCAATCCCAGATATCTCATTGGAAAGGTGGAGCGAATAGCGAGGAAAGCCTGAAGGACATCATCAAGATGAATGTTACCGCAGCGAATGGGTGCAACAAGACTTTTGATACAATTGGTGACCAATCCAGTAACATCACCAAAAGAGGCAAGAGTTGAAGCCAAAAATTGGATGTCATTTTTTATTGGCGAAACAAATATGGTGGCATCATCAGCATAAAGCGACGCACGAATAGGTCGACCTCTGAGTGGTTTAAGATGGCCTTGGGAAGTCGCCGTGGCCAGGATGTGGTGCGGCGGGTCTATAGCAAGGACAAAAAGCAACGGGGAGAGTGGGTCCCCTTGACGAAGGCCCCGACCATGTCTAATAGGGTCGCCGGCAGTACCATTAAGCAATACACGTGAAGATGCCGAGGAAAGAAGGGCGGTGATCCAATCTCGGAAGCGGCTCGGGAAGGGTCAAACTTTGAGAAGTTTGACTTCAAACAATTTTTATATGCAGAGTAAAAAGAACTCGAGGGAGTATGTACACGTATTTTAGTGTATCTGTTCATTCATTTCAATCTGAATGTAATTTATATTGAAATATGTAAAACATCTAATGTTTGTGAACAGCCGGAGTAGCATGTAATCTTTTGGAGCCAGTAAACTGGGTCGGTCAACCGTACCTATAGCTAGAGAAGCAGAAAATCTGTAGCGCCGTGCACGGGTTTCAGTGGCAGGCCATATGGGGCTGGCTGCGGAGTTGATACAACAGGGGCGGCGTGTTCTTGTTTGACTCTGCATATTTTGGTGAGTTTTGAGGCCGAGCATATACCGTGTGAGAGAATCTTGCACGAGCGGACGAGCTCCCACCACTACCGCATTTGCTGCATTCCCACGAAACAACTAACAAATTTTCTCCAGATCCAGGCGTTGGCTTCGAGGTTTCCATTTTTTCTTTTCTTTTCGAAATAGCTTCAGAAAAAATGTTGACAGAAGGAGGCGGCAAATTGCGGCCATTTTGGACTAAAGAAACACCATTTTCACCCATTGGACCAACTTAATTATGCTACTACGCAGCCTGTGAATTTTGGGCAAGCAGATCAGGATCCACAACCCTCCTTCCCTCAAAAAATAAAGAAAAATCGGTCAGAACTCTTCCATGTTCTACAACTACGACTAATCAGGATTAACCAATGGAATTAATCAATTCTTCTTCATTTTAAGTAGTGTAGTTGAGTTGCAGCAAGAAGCCAATCAACACAACACCAACCTAGCTTGAGCCATTTCTACTTGACCAGAGCAGAGCAAAGTCTACACGTCCCCTCAACCTCGGCCCGGAGTCCCAACCACCACCGTACCGTCGCCCCGTCGCCCAGATCTCGCCCGCGCGCGCGATGGCCGCCGCCGTCCCCATCCCGGCCCCGGCGCCCGCGGCCGACGACGAGATCGTCTACGAGTCCATGCCCTGCATCCGCATCTACAAGAACCGCGTCGAGCGCTACTTCGGCTCCGAGTTCGTCGCCGCCTCCGCCCACGCCGACGCCGCCACCGGGGTCGCCTCCCGCGACCGCGTCATCTCCCCCGAGGTCTCCGCGCGCCTCTACCTCCCCCGCATCGACCCCGCCAAGCCCGACAACGCCAAGCTCCCCGTCCTCGTCTACTACCACGGCGGCGGCTTCTGCCTCGGCTCCGCCTTCAACCCCACCTTCCACGCCTACTTCAACAACCTCGCCGCGCTCGCCGGCGTCCTCGTCGTCTCCGTCGAGTACCGCCTCGCGCCCGAGCACCCCGTCCCCGCCGCCTACGCCGACTCCTGGGACGCGCTCGCCTGGGTCGTCTCCCACGCCGCCCCCGCCGCCGCTGGCTTTGAGCCCTGGCTCGCCGACCACGCCGACTTCGCCCGCCTCTACCTCGGCGGCGAGAGCGCCGGCGCCAACATCGCGCACCACGTGGCGATGCGGGTGGGCGCGGAGGGGCTGCCCCACGGCGCCGCGATCCACGGCCTCCTCATGATCCACCCCTACTTCCTCGGCACCGACAAGGTGGCCTCCGACGACCTGGACCCGGCGGCGCGGGAGAGCCTGGCCAGCCTGTGGCGCGTCATGTGCCCGACCACCACCGGGGAGGACGACCCGCTCATCAACCCGTTCGTGGACGGTGCGCCGGGGCTGGACGCCCTGGCGTGCCGGCGCGTGCTGGTGTGCATCGGCGAGGGCGACGTGCTCCGCGACCGCGGCCGCGCCTACTACGACCGGCTCAGGGCGAGCGGGTGGAGCGGGGAGGCCGACATTTGGCAGGCGCCGGGGAAGGGGCACACCTTCCACCTCCTCGAGCCCTGCTGCGAAGAGGCCGTCGCCCAGGACAAGGTCATCGCCGAGTTCCTCAACAATTGATTGCATCTCATCACCATATATACTCAGGAAATCGGGAAATAAGCGCAGCTTCATCACTCAGTGGATGGATGCTGCTTTAACATTTCGGGTTCAGGATTCAGATTTGTGTTGGTGTTGTTCACCCATTGTTCAGAATTCAGGTATTGGGTTTACGGATGGAAGGGAGTCGCCATTGTTTGTGGCAATGGGTGCTGTATCAGAATTGCTGGAGGATATATGGTACATTCATAGTTTCATACAGAGATGATATTAGTATACTTGTTGTATTGGGCCCAAGGTTTACTTTGCGGTATATGTATTTCGGGAGTTCAAAGTTCAGGAATTCTTTCTCTTCGCTAATTTATTTATATATGTACTACAAGTTTCTGAAATTTCTGCTTGCTTGTTTGGCACTAGCCGCTTCGCTGCAAGAATGTCAGGTTACGCTTGAAATGAGAACGTTTCAAGTTCATTCTGTCTCCTTGTTGCATTTCCTCTGCTTGGCATGTCTATGGATGGAAGGCGAATCGCCATTGTTCAGGAATACTTGTTGGATTGGTGATCGAAGTTCAGGAATTCTTTGCATTGTATGCACTTCAGAGTTCAAAGTTTGGCAATTCTTTCCTCTTCGCTTATTCTATTTCTAGCTGTACAAGTTTCTGAAATTGCTGCTTGCCTGGTTGGTACTAGCTAGAGTTGAAAGCTCATTTCAGGTTCATTTGCTTCAACAGTTACGCAAAGTTATGTCTCGTAGTTGCATCTCCTCTGCTTAGCTAGCTGGTTTCACATGGCAAGATACCTTTGCTTAATCCCTGTTGCTTAGCTAGTCGGTTGCCATTTGATTATTAATCCCTGTTGTCTTCCATGTTGCACCATGAGCTGGTGACCATGTAGTGCTCGGTTATGTAAGTCAATGGTTCAGCTTATTATTCTCTCATTCTCATATCTTAAATGTTGCAAGATGTATAAAACAACTCTCTTCAGCTTCAGTTTCTTCAGCAAAGTCTTCAACTCTAGTGTCTTTAGCTACTCTTCAACTCAAAAGAAGGCACCTTAGTAGTGGCTCTCAAAATATTGCTAAGGTGCCTTCTTTTACTATGATCCATTGTTTCCTAGAATCAGCATATCCTAAAGTTTCAATGCATAGATGTCCAATAAGCAGAAAGCTCCAATGCTGCCGTCTGAAATTCATGTGGGCTTCGATTGTCAGCAAAACATTCAGTAAGTGATCTTTTCAGTTTTTTCAGAGCATTCTGTTTGTGCAGACTTGCAAATAGACTGTTGCTCCATTTGCCACCCAATAATCTACTCCCTCTGTAAACTAATACTCCCTCCGTTCCGAATTACTTGTCGCAGATATAGATTTATTTTAGTTCTAGATACATCTATTTCTGCGACGAGTAATTTGAAACGGAGGGAGTATAAGACATTTTAGATCACTAATCTAAAACATCTTATATTAGTTTACACAGGGAGTATCAATCTCTCAAGGTTTTGAGCCATGTTTGGGTTCGATGCTTAGGTCATGGCATTCCTTGGTGAGACCAACCGTGAAGACCGATCCTCTTTCTGACAACAAAGCTGACACATCTCCATCTGTCACCAAACAAATCTAGCAGCAGATGATGTGCTCTTTCGCACAATAGATAGAACATACAAGTGTGTAGTGTACATATTGATTTCACAACACATGTCTAATTTCCAAAAGTTCTGCACCATGTGTGAGAAAACAAGTAGAGTTCTTTGTTTTTTTTAGGTAAAAGGGTTTCCCCTGATTTTCATTAAGAAAACCATCAATTCTACATCGTCCACCACCGTGACACACCAGCATTCGAGCATCAAAAGAGAAAGACACTACGAGTTTATAAAGTGCATTACAGAAAGAACACCTAACATGTGGAAAACCAAAGACAATACTAGCTTTGGAGAAAACAGGGGGAAACTATTCCTCTAAGCTTCTCCAGCAGCATATAGCAGTTTTGCTGGGTTGACAATGCACATATCAGATCATCTCACACTGTCAGCCTCCGGATACAGGTCTTCCAACTTCTGCTAGCGCTAAACATTCACAACCTACTTGTGCTAGAAGTCTTACAGGCCACCGCCGCCAGTCCTTTATGTCATCCTTCGCCTGCAATAAACTCCAAGAGCCAATTCATTTGCATATCTGAAAAAAACATGTCAACCGACCCGCGCAGCCAAATGCTCTGAAACACACAGGGTTCCGCACTTTCCGATTCCCCCAAATCACGGTTGTAATAGACATAAGATCCTTTTGTCTACCATTTAATCCCCCAAGCCAAGTATCTATGCCATCTTCAGCGTTTGCAAAGTGGTAATCAATACTAAAAGCACAGCTGGCAACATTTCATACATGTCTAGCCATGGGGACAGGTGAAAAAAGGTGAGAGATAGAGACGAGGTGTTTTGGCTCCTGGGCTTAGATGTGCCCGGGAGTGAACAAAATATCGGTAAAAATACTAGAAAAATTCAAAATATCCCATTTTTTGTGTGGAGAAAGATGGCTGAGTGCATAATGTCCGTGCAAAATTTCAGATAATTTGGATCAACAAAAAGGACAATTTTGAGGTCTGTGAAAAAGTTTCCTGTTTGTGCACTGTTTGGAACCGTTTTTTTTTTGCTGAGAGCTACTCAGATATCCAAATACTCTGAAATTGGCATGCACCTCACGCACGCGGTCGTCTTTCTTCACATTTTTTTTATTTTTCTAGTATTATTTTTTAATTCACTATTCATTGGATGCAGATGAGCTCGGGCTCAGAATTGGGTATTCGGAGAGATATATTCATCTCCACTGCAAAACGAGCATTGTTTGATACACTTTCCACCTCTATGGATCTGAACATCCCTAGTTAGTATACTCTGATCAAGCACAAGCCATACATGTCTAACCATGGGACAGGTGAAACAATGTGAGACATAGATTCATCCCCACTACAAAACAAGCATTATTTGATACACTTTCCACCTCTATGGACCAGAACATCTCTAGTTAGTATACTCCTACTAAGCACTAGCCAAATGAATGTTTTGGTTCCTAAAGGTATTTTAATCTTCCGCATGAACTTCTATGGAACAACACCGTGGTGTTGCAAGGCATTGTAGTAAGATTTTACAGAGACGGATCCCGAAACTGTTACTTTCGAAACCAACTTATCTGAATCTTCTGTCAAAACCACCTGGCTACAAATGTCATTCAGCTTAGCCAACTGTTCATTCCTAGCACCAACCTGACCACGTCCAAATTGAAGGGAATTTAAACCAACAACAAACACACATCATGCACTGAAATGTTTAAGATGAGAAAAATAGCATAAAATGTGGGAAAGGAAGCTGCCAGAAAACAAGTACTAGCTCAGCTTCGCTTCTTTGACACATGCCCAAGGTCATCTGCGTTAGTCTAGGTGCAGCTGACGTAGCACAAAGATCCTCAAAAACTAAAAGGAACAGCTATTTTGATCAATAGCCTGAAGCCTGCGAGATAAATTAAAGTACATGTATCTTGTGTTGGTTCATCTTGGTAGTTTTCTCTGTTTGAGAAATTCATCTTAGTAGTTGAGTATATGTACGGATGCAAGGTCCGGTCAGAGTTCAACTGAATGGCAAGTAGGGGGGGAACAGCACGAGCGAGCAACCGACACACTAGGTGGTGCGGCCTGACACGTTGGTGAAGATGAGGTTGTTTGCTCTTTTTTACATAGTTGTGGCGTAGTATTGGTTGAAGAAGTGAGACATCAAGTTTTCTTGACAAATGACTTTTAATTTGTGCCATACCAAATTTTCTTGGACAAGTGACTTTCAGGAACAAGGGGATTCAATAAGAAGTCTTGCCTATAAATAAGTACCAAAACTAAGAAGGATGCATTTCCTGACCGCAGAAATCATTGATTAACTATAGATTGATACTCCATTGACGACAAAGAACACACCATCAAGTTTTTAATACAAGAATATCAAGTACATACCATTGACCATGAATATCTCGGAACATGAAAGTCCCTTTTCCCACCTTGCATTCATAACTCGCACCGCTATAGCATGTCATATTAATATGACCTAAACAAGCAATACATGGTATCTGTAACATCTCACTCCAGCCATGAGCGCAAGCCTATATGTACTCCGTTCCCTTTGCTAACTATTTTCCTCTTATGATTCAACGCTTGTAGGCATACGAGGGCTAAGAACTTGTATAGTTGTAGTTGAAAATAAGAAATGATATTAGGAAGCTAAGCAGCGAAGCAGTGACAAGCATTTGCTACGTACTGGCAGACAACCACACTTAAAACGACCACATGACATTCTGAACAAACTATCTAGATTTTAGGAGTGCGAGGCATTCTAGGCCGGGTGTACATCCTAACTACGCAGAGACCAAGTGTTGCTCATCATGTTGTGTAGCTTGATGCTACATTTTGAGTTAATAAATATGCCATTTATCGAAAAAAAGAGTGTGAGGCATCTGAAAGGCTTCTCCAGGTGAGAGTCCTGCCTATGCCAACCGTTAGGGATACACCTGCTACAGTAGCTGCGGTAGCGAAACCCTACGCCGACCCTTGGGGTATATCTGCTATAGTAGCTACATTACCGAAATCCTTGGCCAACCCTTGGGGATACATATTCTACAATAGTACCAAAAAAGTGCTACAACAACAAAGGGTTTGATAGCCACGCTCCAGGTCATGGCCCTTGCTATCTGGGGCCTGGATACGCCCCAGACACTAGGCGCAGCAGCCAGCCACATTGGTACTGTAATGCTAATTATTTTCACATAGTTGTGTTGTACGGATCTCGTATTGTTGATAGAATTGAGAGATCAAGTTTCTTGACAAATGTTTTAGTTTGTGCCATGCCAAATTTTCTTCCACAAATTACTTTTGTGAACTACGGGTTTACATATGAAATCTTGCCTAGAAATAACTATCAAAACTTAGTAGGTTACATTTTCATGATCGCTGAATCATTGATATTAACTATATCTTTATGCTCTATTGACAATGAAGAACACACCATCAAGTTTTTAATAAAAGGGCAGAAATCTGAGAGGTCGAGAATATCAACTACATACCACTAACCATGAATATCCCGGAACATGCAAGCCTCCTTTTGCACCTTGCATTCATAACTCGCACCCTCTCTGGGATGTCATATAACGTAACCATAGTATTACACGGGTCCATTAATTCTTACCAATTCCGGTGTACATGACATCTCTCACCAGCCATCAGTGTATGCTTATATATATTCCATTCGCTTCACTAACTATTTTCCTCACATGATTCAACAGTTGTAGGGATATGAGGGGTAGGAACTTGTGTGCATATAGTAGAAAATAAGAAAAACTGTTAGGAAGTTGAGTAGCAATGCAATGACAAGCCTTTTGTAACGCCCCAGATATACTTTCCATATTTGTATCCAACTCGTGTCGTTTCCGGCGCTAAGTTATATTTATTTCTCGGGTTCGGGTCTTTATCTCCGTGTGTTGTTTTTGTTTTCATGCATCTTATATCATGTCATCTCGTGCATTGCATTTGCATACATGTTCATCTCATGCATTCGAGCATTTTCCCCGTTGTCCGTTTTGCATTCCGGCGCTTCGTTCTCCTCCGGTGGCCATTTCTAGCTTTCTTTCGTGTGTGGGGTTTAAACATTTCCGGATTGGACCGAGACTTGCCATGCGGCCTTGGTTTACTACCGGTAGACCGCCTGTCAAGTTTCGTATCATTTGGACTTCGCTTGATACTCCAACGGTTAACCGAGGGACCGAAAAGGCCTCGTGTGTGTTGCAGCCTAACCCCCCCCCCCCAAATTTGGCCCAAAACCCACCAAACTCTGCTCCATGCCCTAGAGCGTTCGATCACGATCGCGTGGGCGAAAACCGCACCACGTTTGGACTCTCCTAGCTCCACTTATGCCTATATATACACCCCCCATTCCAAATCTTAGATTTCTCCCCGTCCTCCTCCAAAAAAAAAAACTTCAAAACCTCCACCGCCGACGGACGTGTCCGCCCCGGCCGGACAGCGTCCACCGCCGCCTACCCACTCGCGCGCCGCCACGTGGACCGAGGTCCACTTCGCCGCCGCCAACCGCCGCCGGCCCGGGAGGCCCAGGAGGGGCCCCCGAGGCCCATCGTCGCGCCTCGCCGCCCGGGTGCAGGCGCCGCCCGAGGCCGCCCAGCTCCGCCGCCCGCCGTCCCGCCTTCGCCGTCCAGCTTCGCTGCCGGCGCCAACTCCGGCCGCCGTTGCCGCTCCGCCCCGGTGCCGGCCGCCGGCCTCCTCGCGCCGCCCCACGCCGGCCAACTCCCCGGCAGAGGACGCCGGATCCGGCCACTCCGGCCTCCTCTCCCTCCACGCCGGCGACTCCTCCGGCGAGCTTCAAATCCGGCGGTGAACAGTGCCGCCGCCACCTCGGTTCCCGTGCCCAATCTAGATCTCAGATCCGAAATTCTAGGGTTGACTTTTTCCCTCTCCCTCTAAAATTTTGTGCTATGTTTGACCAGTGATATCTCCGCATCCGTAACTCCGATTTGGACATATAATATATCAAAATCTTCGTCTCGACATGTACATCATTTCACTCCATTGCATCATTTGCATTTGAGTTCATCTTGATGCCCAAAATGCTGTTAGAAGGAGGCTTCGTGAGTTAAATTGCAGATCCGTTAGTTCATCATGCACTTTTGTCATTTTTGCCACGTGTAATTCATGCATGATATGCCTGTGCCCCTTTGGGATAAATTGTTAAGCATTTTGTCTTCTTTCCAGAGGTGCCACCCATGCATTTTTAGGATGTGTGTGTTGTCTTGTGCAAGCTTGCGAAGAGAGGAACCTGAGTTTGCTGATTTCAGGGACTTAGTGATTTTCACAAAGTCTGGGATATTTTAGTTCGTGATGCTATATGTCCAGCTTGTTTCCTAGTGATCCGTGCCTCTTTTGAGGATGATCAGTAAAGGAGTTTTGTTAATCATGTTATTCTCTATCCATCCATGTCTTTGTTTGCATATATGGAGTGCTGTAGGTTGACTCAATCGAGCTCAACTTTTGCTTCGTTATTAATCTGGGCAGATCGTCAACTTGTTTGCGATTTTGCCGATGCTACCGTTAGTGTTCCATGCATGCTATGCCATTGTTCTTGCCATGCCTAGCTTGCATTTTGTGCCTTCTTAATGGATGTATGCTTTCCTTGCCATGACTTGCACCGTAGTGAGTGCATCGAGCTCGTTTACATGCCTTCGTGAGTTATAATTTCAGCATGTCTCAGTTTTCACTAAGTCTGAAAACTGATTGTGTTCGAGCTATGTTCGTGAGCTCGGTAGAGTATTTTGTGAACCCTTTTGGCCCCAGGTCACTTTGGGTGTTTTGTTAAGCTTGTTGAGTAGCTCCATGCCATGTTCCTACTTGTCATGTTCAGGTCATGTATCATGTTGTTTTGCTGCTCCGAAGAGAGCATCGTGATCTGAAATTTCAGACTAGTGTTAATTTCACTAAGTCTGGAATCTGTTTTGCATTTGCGTTTTTGCCATGCTTGTTTGAACCTCTTAATGGATGAATTTTCCTATGGCTCAGTGCTAGTGTTTTGTTAACCATCTTGTGTACATCACTGCCATGTATTTTTTTTTTCATGTTTGGTGGCTGTAGCATGTTCATTCCGTTGCATTTAGATGCCTACTTGCTGTAAATCGCAGACCGGTGTCTTATCTTAAAACGCTTACCATTTCCAAACCGTAACTTCGATTCCAATGATCTTTATATCGTTTTCAAGCGATTTCATCCTCTCTATCCAGTGGCACCCTTGGAATTCCAAGTTGAGGCCAGGTTCATGCATTTCCTGTCATATCTTGCATTTTGCATCCCGCATCGCATCCCGCATATCATGTCATCATTTCATCATATTGCTTGGTCTTGCACGTGGTTGATTGTATCCTTGTTGCTTGTTTGTCTTGTTGGGCAGAGCCGGGAGACGAGTTCGCTACCGAGGAGCCCGTTGAGTTTGCTTGTGAGGATCCAGTCAACTTTGACAACTGTGCAGGCAAGATAATCATACCCTCGAAATCACTACTATCTTTGCTAAGCTAGTTTGCTCGCTCTTTTGCTTTGCCACTGCTACGATGCCTACCACTTGCTTGTCAGCCTCCCAATTGCATGATTGAACCTCTAACCCACCATTGTCCTAACAAACCGTTGATTGGCTATGTTACCGCTTTGCTCAGCCCCTCCTATAGCGTTGCTAGTTGCAGGTGAAGATTGAAGCCGTTCCTTGTTGGAACATTTATTTGCTTGTTGGGATATCATTATATTGCTATGTTATCTTAATGCATCTATATACATGGTAAAGGGTGGAAGGCTCGGCCTCTCGCCTAGTGTTTTGTTCCACTCTTGCCGTCCTAGTTTCCGTCATATCGGTGTTATGTTCCCGGATTTTGCGTTCCTCACGCGGTTGGGTTATAATGGGAACCCCTTGATAGTTCGCCTTGATTAAAGCTTTTCCAGCAATGCCCAACCTTGGTTTTACCATTTGCCACCTAGCCTTTTCTTTCCCTTGGGTTCTGCAGACTCAAGAGTCATCTTATTTTAACCCCCCCGGGCCAGTGCTCCTCTGAGTATTGGTCCAAAACGTCAGCCGCCGGTGGCTACCAGGGGCAACTCTGGGCTGGCCTACCGGAAGTTTAGACAATCTGAGTGTGCCCTGAGAAAGAGATATGTGCAGCTCCTATCGGGATTTGTCGGCACATTCGGGCGGTGTTGCTGGTCTTGTTTTAACCTGTCGAAGTGTCTTGAGTTACCGAGATACCGAGTCTGATCGGAACGTCTTGGGAGGAGGTCTTTTCCTTCGTTGACCGTGAGAGCTTGTCATGGGCTAAGTTGGGACTCCCCTGCAGGGATTGAACTTTCGAAAGCCGTGCCCGCGGTTATGGGCAGATGGGAATTTGTTAATGTCCGGTTGTAGATAACTTAAACCTTAATTAATTAAAATGAATCAACCGTGTGTGTTGCCGTGATGGCCTCTTCTCGGCGGAGTCCGGGAAGTGGACACGGTGTTGGAGTAATGCTTGCGCAGGTTGTTCCTCTAGTTTCTCGCTCGCGCCTTGCCTCCTATTCTCGCTCTCTTTTGCGTATAAGTTAGCCACCACATATGCTAGTCGCTTGCTGCAGCTCCACATATACTTGCCTTATCCATTCCTATAAGCTTAAATAGTTTTGATCGCGAGGGTGCGAGATTGCTGAGTCCCTGTGGCTCACAGATACTATAATTCCAGATGCAGGTCCAGGTGATTCCGCTCCAGGTGACGAGTACGAGCTCAAGTGGGAGTTCGCCGAGGACTCTCAGCGTTATTATGTTTCCTTTACCGATGATCAGTAGTGGTGCCTAGTTGGGGTTATCGATTCAGGGCCTTGTCGCATGTTGGGGGGTCTTTTCTATTTTGGCACCGTAGTCGGGCCATGAGTGATTTGTATGATGGATGTTATTTATGTACTTTGATGTGACGTGGCGAGTGTAAGCCAACTATGTACCTCCCCTTTATATTATTTATGTACATGGGATGTGTGACGATTTCCTGACTTGCGACATTGCTTTCAATGCGGTTATGCCTCTAAATCGTGCCTCGACACGTGGGAGATATAGCCGCATCGAGGGCGTTACACCTTTCCTGCCTAGTGGCAGTCAACACACAAAAGGACAACATGGCATTATGAACTAATTATCTAAAATTCTAGGTATGTGATGTTGGGGAACGTAGTAATTTCAAAAAAAATTCCTACGCACACGCAAGATCAAGGTGATGCATAGCAACGAGAGGGGAGAGTGTGATCTACGTACCCTTGTAGATCGACAACGGAAGCGTTTGGTTGATGTAGTCGTACGTCTCCAGGGCCCGACCGATCAAGCACCGAAACTACGGCATCTCCGAGTTCTAGCACACGTTCAGCTCGATGATGATCCCCGGACTCCGATCCAGCAAAGTGTCGGGGAAGAGTTCCGTCAGCACGACGGCGTTGTGACGATCTTGATGTACTACCGTCGCAGGCTTCGCCTAAGCACCGCTACAATATTATCGAGGACTATGGTGGAAGGGGGCACCGCACACGGCTAAGAATAAGATCACACGGATCAACTTGTGTGTCTAGGGGTGCCCCCTTGCCCCCGTATATAAAGGAGCAAGGGGAGGAGGCCGGCCGGCCCCTATAGGCGCGCCAGGAGGAGTCCTCCTCCTAGTAGGAGTAGGACTCCTACTAGGAAGTAGGAGTAGGACTCCTACTAGGAGGGGGAAGGAAGTGGGGAGGGAGAGGGAAAGGGGGGCGCCGCCCCCCTTCTCCTAGTCCAATTCGGACCAGGGGGGAGGAGGCGCGCGGCCCACCATGGCTGCCCCTCTCTCTCTCCACTAAGGCCCATAAGGCCCATTACTTCTCCCGGTAGGGTTCCGGTAACCCTCCGGCTCTCCGGTTTTCTTCGAAATCACCCGGAACACTTCCGGTGTACGAATATAGCCGTCCAATATATCAATCTTTATGTCTCGACCATTTCGAGACTCCTCGTCATGTCCGTGATTACATCCGGGACTCCGAACTAACTTCGGTACATCAAAACTCATAAACTCATAATATAACTGTCATCGAAACCTTAAGCGTGCGGACCCTACGGGTTCGAGAACAATGTAGACATGACCGAGACACGTCTCCGGTTAATAACCAATAGCGGAACCTGGATGCTCATATTGGCTCCTACATATTCTACGAAGATCTTTATCGGTCAGATCGCATAACAACATACGTTGTTCCCTTTGTCATCGGTATGTTACTTGCCCGAGATTCGATCGTCGGTATCTCAATACCTAGTTCAATCTCGTTACCGGCAAGTCTCTTCACTCGTTCCGTAATACATCATCTCGCAACTAACTCATTAGTTGCAATGCTTGCAAGGCTTATGTGATGTGCATTACCGAGAGGGCCCAGAGATACCTCTCCGACAATCGGAGTGACAAATCCTAATCTCGAAATACGGCAACCCAACATGTACCTTTGGAGACACCTGTAGAGCACCTTTATAATCACCCATTTACGTTGTGACGTTTGGTAGCACACAAAGTGTTCCTCCGGTAAACGGGAGTTGCATAATCTCATAGTCATAGGAACATGTATAAGTCATGAAGAAAGCAATAGCAACATACTAAACGATCGGGTGCTAAGCTAATGGAATGGGTCATGTCAATCAGATCATTCACCTAATGATGTGATCTCGTTAATCAAATAACAACTCCTTGTTCATGGTTAGGAAATATAACCATTTTTGATTAACGAGCTAGTCAAGTAGAGGCATACTAGTGACACTCTGTTTGTCTATGTATTCACACATGTATTATGTTTCCGGTTAATACAATTCTAGCATGAATAATAAACATTTATCATGATATAAGGAAATAAATAATAACTTTATTATTGCCTCTAGAGCATATTTCCTTCATGTGAGGCATCAGCAAGGCTTCTCCAAGTAGCAGAGCGGCACGAAGTGCGTCCTGTGAATATTCTGCTACAACACTGAAAATAACATTGTGTAGTGTTGTTCGTCTATCTATCTTGCAACAAGGAGTAACGACACAACTTTAGGCAGAAAGTTGGGCATCTTTGGTTATATTTCTCCCCGAACCTAAGACGCGAAGGCGGAAGGCATCATCAAGATAATCAGTGTCGGGTGGAGGCTGTTGAATTACAAAGCAAGAATGCATAATTAAAATCCCTGCGCACTCTAGGCGATGGTCAGCAGCTTAGTTTCCAAAAGTTGGTTATTTCAAAAACTCATCGTCCCAAAAGTTGTGAGCCACCACCACTACGTTGTATCTTCAACGCATAGATAGGATCAAGCTAGTAAGCCCGAGTGAAAAGTGTGGAACCTCCCGACAACTTCCTTGATCTGCCAGAACCCATAGGGCGATAGATCGATAAGGCGGACGACCCATAAAGCCCGTGCATGTTCAGGCCACGGCACTTCGAGAACTCTTATTACCCGCTACTGTATTCACATATAGTTCATTCATTCTGTATCTTCAATGATTTTCTTATTTCTCCAATAAAGGTGTTCTTATTCTAAATTTGAACAACAGTATAGTATACGAATTGTGTTGAGTTAGAAAATGCATATAAACAAATTCGTACACCTTATACGAAAAGTATTGTAGATTTTCCCGTTTGCGTGGGGTCGCACGCCCGTAGATTCAAAAAAAATCTGAGCGTATAGCTGACACATGGAACCCATGCGGAACTCAAGACTTGATTAAGGCACATGTGCAAGACGCATATGCATGCTCTTCATGCTCTTTCAGATCGTAGTACATGATAAGTGAAAGTAACTAAAAATGAAAAGCGGGAGCTAGCCAGTTGACAAAACAAATACCTGATGCGCTGAAGACATTAAGACCTACTTGTACCAGAAGTTTTGCACGCCACCCAAGCCCATCCAGTCCTACAATAATCTCCAAAATTCGATCCAGTTGCATATCTGAAAAATCACATCAATCCGCTCGCGCCGCCATATTCGCTGAAACATGAGAACACACAATGTTCCTCGCTTTCCAAATCCCCCAAGTCACAGCTGAGAGTATAAGACATACCATTCAAGCCCCCAAGACAAGTCCCTATGCTATGCAATCTTAAGGGTTTGCAAAGTGGTAATCAAAACCAAAAGCACGGCTGGATGTATTCCATACATGTCTAACCATGGGACAGGTGAAACAATGTGAGACATAGATTCATCCCCACTACAAAACAAGCATTATTTGATACGCTTTCCACCTCTATGGACCAGAACATCTCTAGTTAGTATACTCCTACTAAGCACTAGCCAAATGAATGTTTTGGTTCTTAAAGGTATTTTAATCTTCCACATGAACTTCTATGGAACAGCACCGTGGTGTTGCAAGGCATTGTAGTAAGATTTTACAGAGACGGATCCCGAAACTATTACTTTCGAAACCAACTTATCTGAATCTTCTGTCAAAACCACCTGGCTACAAATGTCATTCAGCTTAGCCAACTGTTCATTCCTAGCACCAACCTGACCACGTCCAAATTGAAGGGAATTTAAACCAACAACAAACACACATCATGCACTGAAATGTTTAAGATGAGAAAAATAGCATAAAATGTGGGAAAGGAAGCTGCCAGAAAACAAGCACTAGCCGGCCTCCCTCTGCTTTACTTGTTTGACACACACCCAAGCTCATCTGCATGAGTCTAGGTGTAGCTGACCTAGCGCGCAAAGACCCTCAAAAATGAAAATGTTGTGATGGCATCTTAGTAAAAAAAATATTTGAGAAATTCATCTTAGTAGTTGAGTATAGGTATGGATGCAATATCAGGTGAGAGTTTAGCATAATGGGTAGCCACGTGGGAAAAGCATGCGCCAGTGCCACCCACCAACACCTCAGGTGGAGCAGCCTCACACGTTGGTGGCGATAACTTTTACTTTTTTACATGGTTGTGTCGTATGGAGATTGAGTCGTATTGGTGGTAGAAAGGAACCATCAAATTTTCTTGACAATGACTTTTAATTTGTGCCATGCCAATTTTTCTTAGAAAAGTGACTTTTCAAAATATCGCCTGCAAATAACTACCAAAACTAATTAGGTTAAATTTCCTGACCTTTGCATTTTCTTAGACAAGTGATTAACTATAGATTGATACTCCGTTGACGATGAAGAATGAACCATCGAGTGTTTAATAAAAGCGCAGAAACATGAGAGGTTGAGATTTCAAATACATACGATTGACCATGTGTGTACACAAGCAAGTGATCTTGACTAAGGAAAACTTGGCAAAGCATAGTTGTGAGGGTAGTAAACAATGTTGCTTATGCGATCAAGACGCGTACAATACATGTGTCCTTTAATGTCAATCCTCCTAATAGCGTTGCCACTTTATTTGGGTCATGGCTAAACCGGGTAGAGTCTAAGACAGCGGCACTTATTCGAGACAGAGTGTGTGCATTACTATTGAAATAGTCGGAATCATGTCAATTTTAAAAGACAAAATGTCACTAATTTTTAGCAGGTTATCTTTTGGGCGACTGCCTGGATCCATACGTAGTCGTCACTCAGCCATACGGAAGACGGGGAGCATATAGTTTATGGTTGCAACCGTTGGAAGATGGTATTGCGGGATATCTACAACCGGTTTGGATGACGGTCCAACAATAGGATAGGTATCTAGTCATCTTATTCTACTTTGGCTGGTTGTGGCAACTTACTTTTTATTTTTGGTTTTTCCTGCGAACTTGTTTCAGATTACACATTTTGTGGAGACTTTCTTTTAAAATAAGTCTGTGTGCATCAATTGATGCAGAGGTCGAGGGTAATCCTTCTTTGACATACCATTAACCATGAATATCCTGGAAAATGAAAGCCCCCTTTCCCCACATTGCATTCATAACTCGCACCCGCTCTAGCATGTCAAATGACCTAACCATAGTAACACGTGGCTCCATTATTATTACTAATTCCACTATAAATAACATCTCTCATCAGCTAACTATAAATAACATCTCACGTCAGCTATGAGTGTATGCCTATATGTACGCCCCTCCCTTTGCTAACTATTTTCCTCTCATGATTCAACACTTGTTGGGATATGAGTGGCAGGAACTTGTATGCATATAGTGAAAAAATGGAAATCTATTAGGGAGTTGAGAAACTAAAAGAAAGTAGCATTTGCTACCTAGTGGCAGCCAAGACACTCAAAAGGACCACACAACATTCTGAACTAACAATCTAGAGTTTTAGAAATGTGAGACATCAGCGAGGCTTCTCTGAGCAAAAGCTTACCATGACGTGCATCCTGTGGATACTAAGCTAGAACTTCGAAAATAACTTCTTCACCCAGGCGGAGCAGCCTAACACGTTTGTGGTATGAGGTTCTTTGGTCTTCCTTACATAATTGTGTTGTATATTGGTGGCAGAACTAAGATATCAAGTTTTCTTGACAAATGACTTTTAATTTGTGTCATGCCAAATTTCTTAGACAAGTGACTTTTGGGAGCTAGGGTGTTCCATATGGAGTGAAGTGCATCGTAGGTCCTTGAACTACTCCCTCCATTCCTTGATATAAGGTGTATAGTTTTTTGAGAAAAAAACCAAAATATAAGGTGTATTGCATTGCACCACTCGTTTGGATAATTTTTTTAAGGATTTGATTACATTTCCTTATATCAAGCAAGCTCCTCTATTTTCTCATGTCAATTAGTCAGGTGAAATCTTGCCCACAACTTGTGAAATTTTCCATCCATGTGCGTTCTTTAATTTTCGTGCCAAAAACTATACACCCTATATTTAGGAACGAAGGGAGTATTTCAGAGGTGTCACGTATGTCATCGAACTATGAAAATCGTCGTCCAGGTCCTCAAACTATTTCAAAGATGTCACGTAGGTCCTTGAACTATTTCAGAGGTGTCACATATGTACACACCGATTACACTTCAAAAAAAATTCGAGGACCTAGATGACACTTTTCATAGTCTGAGGACCTACGTGACACCATCAAAATAGGTCGAGGACCTAGGATGCACTTTACTCTTCCATATGAAATCTCGCCTAGAAATAACGGCCAAAACTAAGCAGATTACATTTTCTGACCGCTGAAATCATTGATTAACTATACGTTGATACTTCATTGACGACAAAGAACATACAATCAAGTTTTTAATAAAGGGCAGGCCGGCGCATGTAGCTCCCGCTTGCGCGGAGCCCGGGTCCGGCCACTTTGGGTCTATTGTATGCAGTCTTTCCCTATATTTCTACAAGAGGCTGTTTTCTGGACTTGAACCCGCATGACCTCATGGTCATAAGGCAACGTCTTTATCGCTGCGCCAAGGCTCCACTTCATTATCAAGTTTTTAATAGAAGCGCAAAAATCTTAGAGGTCAAGAATATGTACTACATACCATTGACAATGAATATCCCGGAACATGAAAGCCTTTTTTTCCACCTTGCATTCATAACTCACACCCGCTCTGGCATGTAATATTAATACAATCTAAACAAGCAACATGTGGTATCTGTAACATCTCACACAAGCCATGATCAGTGCATGCCTATATGTGCTCCATTCCCTTCGCTAACTATTTTCCTCTTATGACTCATCACTTGTAGGGATATGATGGCTAAGAACTTGTATGCATATAGTTGAAAATGAAAAATGTTATCAGGAAGCTAAGCAGCGAAGCAGTGACAAGCATTTGCTACCAACTGGCAATCAACACACTCAAAAGAACACACTGCATTATAAACTAACTATCTAGATTTCGGGAATGGGAGGCATTGGCAAAGCTTCTCCGGGCGAGAGCCCTGCAGATTAGAATCTCACAAGGGAACATCGTGCACCAGCCACCGGCACGCTAGGTGGAGCAGCCTGACTGCTCGTTTTCTTTGACATAGTTTTTTTTTTGCGAGGCTAAAAAATGATTTTTAGGGTTGTGCCATGCCAAATTTTCTTCCCCAAATGACTTTTGTGAACTAAAGGGTTAATTATGAAGTCTTTCCTAGAAATAACCACCAAAAGTTTATTGGTTACATTTATTTTGTCTTTTTTGGGGTAAAACTTGTACTGATTAATAAAAAAGATAGTCATTAAAATCACCAACCGCCAATGGGGGGCCAAAGCCCAGCCAAGTGATGATTCTACCTTTTGGTCGAGCGTAATTATCTAAACAATTGCTAACCTTATTATAAGAACGAAAAAAATGAGTCTTTCACTCTGTGCTCTTGCTTTCGAGGCTCACGACCTAACAGTGGCCACCTCTCCTCCATTCCCATAGCGGCCATCTTCTCTCTTCCCCACAACCGCCACCTTCTACCACTCCTTCATCCCTTTCCCTTGCTACTGTGAGATACAAGTGGTCTGGCTATGTCCCTACACTAGTAGATGAAGGCAGTCGTGGGGAGATCTCTGCTCTGGTAGCCTCCGACGACAAGATGCGATCTACAACAGACGACTTGAGGCAGAGGGTATGGTTGTGCAGTCATGGCGGTGGTGTTTCTGGGAGGTGTTGCTACTGGAGAATCTTTTTAGTTCTCTTTGTAATGTCAAAACATGGTTGGTGCGGATGGTTGTTGGTGCGGATGGTTGTTGTTGTTGTTGTTGTTGTTGTTGTTGTTGTTGTTGTTGTTTGTCGATCGCTGTTTTGCAGCTACTTGTTGTTTGTCGATCGCTGTTTTGCAGCTACTCCCTGCGTTCGATATTAGTTGTCGCTGATTGTACTAAATCAGCGACAACTAATACAAAATGGAGGAAGTAGTATTTAATATGAGCGTACATCATAATGACTGAAAATCGTATTATTTTTTATAAAAAGGGTATGAAGTATAATTGAGGAGCGAAGCAGAGATAAGCGGTTTGCTACCTAGTGGCAAACCGGCAATCAACACACACTGCGAAGGACTGCTCAACTACCTAGAGTTATGAGGCATCGGCAAGGCTTCTCCAAGAACAATACTATCCTGATGAACACGGTTGAGAATGCACATGTGAGGGAATCTCACACAATCAGCCTCGGGATCCAGGACTTCTAGCTTCTGCTAGCGCTGAAGACATCAAGACCTACTTGTGCCAGAAGTCTTGCACACCACGGCAACCAGTCCTTGGTGTCATTCTTCCCCTCCTTCTTTTCCTGCTATAAACTGCAAAATACAATCTATTAGCATATCTGAAAAATCACATTAATCGGATCATCCGGCCAAATGTGTTGAAAACGCGCAAGGTTCCTCACTTTCCAAATCCCCCAAATGACACATGAAAGTATAACAGACATAAGATTCTTCTGCCTGCCATTTAATCCCCCAATGCAAAGTCACTGTGCAATCTTCAACATTTTCAAAGTGCTAATCAAAACCCAAGCACAACTAGGAGCTGGCTACATTCCAACAATATCACGTCGAAATCGTAACCAACAACAAACACAGCATGCACTGAATTGTATAAAGTTGAGAAAAATAGCATATGTGGGAAAGGATGCTGCTAGAGAACAAGTACTAGCCGCCCTTCCTGCTTTGCTTCTTTGACACATGCTCGATGTCATCTACGTTAGTTTAGGTGCAGTTGACCTAGCGCGAAGATCCTTAGAAACTAAAAGCAAAGACTATTTTGATCAATAGCCTGAAGCCCGCGTGACAAAGTATATGCATCTTGTGTTGTTTCATCTCAGTAGTTTTCACTTTTTTCATCTCAGTTGTTTCCTCTCAGGTATGGATGCAAGTTCTTTCTATAATGAATGATACGCATGCTTGTGCGTATTCGAGAAAAAAAGGTATGGATGCAAGGTCCGGTGAGAGTTCAGCAGAATGGCAAGCCAGGAGAGAATAGCGTGCGCCAGGCAACAACACGCTAGGCGGAGCAGCCAGACATGTTGGCGAAGATGAGGTTTTCTGGTCTTTTTTAAGTAATTTTGTTGTATTAGTGGCAGAAGTGAGACATCAAGTTGCCTTGACAAATGACTTTTACCTTGTGCAATGTTAAATTTTCTTGGACAAGTGACTTTTGGGAACTAGGAGGTTCCGTATGAAATCTCGCCTAGAAATAACTACCAAAACTAAGTAGGTTACATTTCCCAACCGCCGAAATCATTGATTAACTATAGATAGATACTCCATTGATGATGAAGAACACATCATCAAGTTTTTAATAAAAGCAAAAAATCTTAGAGGTCAAGAATATCAACTACATAACATTGACCAGGAATATCCCGAAACATGAAAGCCCCTTCTCACACCTTGCATTCATGACCCACACCATCTCTAGCATGTCATAGTAATCTATATCTATACCTACTAATAAAGAAATAGGTATTCTTAGTCCATTTTGCTATTTTATAGAAAACCCCTAATGTTTCTGACATTAAACCCGCAGTACATATCAAATGTTTTATAAAATACTCATATCTTCTAAACCGTAACTCCAAATTTAACATATTGTATATGGAATTTGATTAGAAAAACATGTAGAATATGAATGTAATGTTATTTTACCTGTTAACAATTTAAAAAAATACTATCTAGGATGCAATGTTAATCAACAATGCATTATCCGTCTTTTTTTCATACCAGTACTGATTCAGATTGGGGATGAACACCTCAGCAAAATCAGGATTGGACATAAAATTGAAGATAAATTTGCTAGAGACACCCAATAAATAAGGACATGCATGACAAGAAATAAAAGAATTACCCAATAAAGATGAGATGTCCGCTACAAAAGAAATAAAATAGAAAATGCAGAGGAGATCCGATAAACATGAGATGTTGTGCTATTCTCCTATATAAGAAGAAGAAAGAGAGGACATGCATGAAAAAAAAGTAAAAAGGTGACAAACATGAAAAAAAAGACAAGTTTGATAAGATATAAATAGTGATGAAAGGGACCAATACCTATGACATGTATGGCAAGAAATAGTGATGAAATAGGGGCGCAAGTACCTGCGTCCACAGGTGACCATACAAAATTGTTCTTTTTCAGACAAAAAAAATCTCTTTTTATGATTAAAAAATCATGTATCTTTTTAACAACCTTTTTAACAACACTTTATGTATTTAAGAAATATGGATGTGAAAAAAAAGTGCTCAAGAGTTACCCTAAGTTGGTGATTCTTAAACTGAAAATTGCCATTGATGCACACATATGTCTCCATAATGTGCTAATGTGTAATCGTCTGTTTTTGTCATTTTTCTTTACTCGCCCGTAATAACACCCCATTCCGAACATGACATGAATAAATGCATGATTACTTACCCGTTTCTTTGTACGGATTAAATCTACATGCAAGCCGTGTTGAAATAAAACACCTGTAGAATCTTAAACTGCACTTTTATAGGTTAAGACCATCTTTGTTTGGGCGTAGCTACAAATTCTCAGATTATAGACAATTTTTTGTAAATTAAGAGCATGTGTGGTTTTATTTTTTTTCTCCCGTTGCAATGCACGGGCCTTTTTGCTATATGACCTAAACAAGCAACACGTGATATCTGTAGCATCTCACACCAGCCATTCCCTTCGCTAACTATTTTCCTCTTATGATTCAACACTTCCAGGGGTATGAGGGATAATAACTTGTATGCATATAGTTGAAAATAAGAAATGCTAGGAAGCTAAGCAGCGAAGCAGAAAGCATTGCTGCCTATTGGCAGTCAACACACTCAAAAGTACCGCACCACATTCTAAACTAACTATCTACTTCCTCCATTCCTACATATAATTCTTTGTAGAGATTCCACTAGAAACCACATACGGATGTATATAAATGCATTTTAAGTGTAGATTCATTCATTTTGCTCCGTATATAGTCCATCTAGTGAAATCTCTACAAAGACTTATATTTACGAACGGAGGGAGTAGATTTTAGTAAATGGCGTGATTTTCCTGCTGCGTTGAGATTCATCTGACAACACATAAGATTAATTTTCTAGTTCTGCATTTTTTATTAGTAAACGGTGTCATTCCCACTCATTTTGGATTCCCACTCTTTTTTTTGGTACTGTCATTTGAGTTAGATGCCAAGTATCACAAGATAGGTGTCAGAGTCAGATCATTTTGTCTGAATTCCCATGGTGCTCTGCTTTGTTAACTGAAGAATGCATGCAGAGTTCAGTTCTCACACGAGTTAAGTTCTGAGAATTCAAAGCTCTGCTTAGTTTGAGAAAAAACATTTTAGCCAATGTATATGCAAACATCAAATGAATCCCTGAATGGAGACAATGTAAATATTTATCAGCCAATATTCAGTCCTTTGGCTGATTTTTCATTTAGTTAGTTGTCACTGTCTATTCCCATGAACCTATCATCTGTACTGAAAGTTTTGGGATGGGTAGTTGGGTACAGTCGGTACCGACTAATTTTTTTCATGCCGTTTGAGTGTTTTAACACAATCATTTTTTACTATGCATGCCCAAGTACGTTAAGAATGAGAAAATTCTGAAACAAAATATGGTGCAACTTTTGTGTTCAAGTGTGTATTGATTAGAAAAAGTGCCCACCAAGAACCATAAACGGACAGCATAAAGATAACTTTGTCAGGATTAGGGTTAAGGTAGTTATATTCCAGACCATTCTTTTTCCTTTCAGTTCTAACCACATATGCGAAAATACAATAATGCACTGCAATGATGCCTTCTTTTTTCAGCAGAAGGGTTGTGGATCCTATGGGGCACATGCCATTTAGCAGTTGTTACGAGCCCAACTACGATCCTGATGACGGTCTGTCGAAAAGAGAGAGCTATGAGGAGAGCACCGCATCGAGTGACGAAGAAGCGATCATGATTTTCTCTTTTGTGTCTCCTTTTCTTTTACTTTTTTCATTTTATTGTTTTTCAGTCTTAAGAATTCCTACTTTTGTAGTCATTTATCTTCTGGGTTAGTTTCAGTCATCATTTGTTGCTCTGTTTCTCATTTCTATTAGTCCTCATTCTTTATTCTTCAGGTTCAGTCATGCTTTTTCAGGTTTCAGGTCTCATCCTTGATGAGTTTGTTCAGTTTTACGTTTCAGTAATTTTCATTATTTTTTCATTTTGTTCCTTTGTCATTTATATTTTCACCAACTGAACTTGTCTTTTTTTTTTCAGTTTTCAGTGTACTTCTTCAGTTTTCAGGATTATTTCAGTTATCTTTCTTCAGTCCTCCTCAGTTTCTTCAGTCATGTCAGTTGTTTCAGTGATAGTTGTCAGTTCAGTTTTGGGCAATAGTTGCACACTATTGATCTCATTCTGGTAGTCTATTCCTGGGTGTCTCTCTTGACTCTTTCCTTCTCCATTTATTTCCTTCCAAGTCATATTTGTTCAGTCTTTAGTAAATGTTTCTCAACCACCTTTGAGTCTCGTTTATTCAGTCCTCTTCTCTATCTATCTTCAGGTTTTTCAGTGTTCAGTTCTTGTAAAGTTTTCAGTCATCTTTCTGTCTATCATTGGTCATTCAGCTTTCAGATTCATATGACAACATCAAAAATCAAAACAAGACACGTGGAAGCACATCATATGACAGAAATTCGACTTAACCCCAAATAAAAATCAGTCGACTTAAGAATAGGCAGTCCCTTCTCTCTTTCCCTTTTCTCCGTACAACTCTGCAGCCACTACTTTTTTCTTGATGATTTTTATGAGCTAAGATCGTCCCACCAGAAGATCGTCCCAGCAGCTTTAAGTGACCATCTCAAGTAAATGTCCACAATCGTACCAACTGTACCATTTTTACAGTGACACATGAGTTATGGTAAGCAGACCAAGTGGTTAACCAAGCCTCAATCAACAGGAAAACACGAGACACGATCATAGTGCCAAACTCGCCACAACTCCAGTACTCTTTTGTCACCTTCCCTTCCTTGTGTTAAAGACAGTAGATACAGCAGGCACCTAAAACATCATCTTTAATCACCATGAAATAAAATTCAAAAATCAAACTCTCCTGAAGCCTTGTTGAATAGAACATCTCTGCCGTTCAAATGCATGATTCCACCCTTCAAAGTGCACTTCCAGCGATTCTTTGTCCTTGTTATCTTGTCAAATTGTGCGAGGACAAGGTGCTGCGTCTCATCAAAGTCATCATCTATGTCGTCATCGTCGTCGTCATCTTCATTAAGAGGAGGTTCATCATCATCTTCACCACCCGCTGTATCGTTTCTTGGCTTTGGTGTTGCAACAGCAGGTGTGGGAGTTTGATATTCCGAAGATTCCCCAGGGGTATTGTAGTCTGGGGTTGCATCATAATGAACCGCAACCTGGTCTGCACATCCATCCTGTTGTGGCACAAATGAACCAGCTGAAGGATATTCATCCCTCTTCCGTTTTCCACAAGACATCATGAGAAAATCCTTGGTCGTCAGTGGCTGGGGTTGCATCATCATCCGGATCTCCTCATCATAAGCAAAAGCAAGGTTGACATCAAGCCCCAGTGGTCTCTGATTCATCCAGGGCGACGGAGGTTGCATGAAAGGGCTTGGGCGGCCAGTCTCTGGATCAGCCCCGTTCATCATCCCCATCCCGTTTCTCATGGCACTGATCGGCGATGGGGCATAGTCCAACGGCCCCGTATCGATCCCAGCTTCAAGCGGTGTCTGGATCGGTGTCTGCAGCGGCGTCGGTGGGAAGAGCATGTCGGCGGTTGGGGTGGCGTACTCCTCGGACGTGGCCTCGTAGGGCACGTTGAGGTCGCGCACGGGTGAAGCGGACGCGGGGGGAGCCCTGTTGCGGTCGGTGTTCCCTGAGATTGCGCCACAGTGCAGCAACTTCGTCTCCCAGAGAGACTGGAGCTCGTTGAGGACGGCGTCGCCAACGCCGGAGGTGATGAACTCCTTACGAACTTTGGCGAGGACTTCCTCGACGACGGAGAGGTAGACGGTGGACGCGTTGCCGCTGGCCATGACGGTGGACGTGCTAAGGTTAGGGATTGCGCGGGAGGCCTAGGGTTAGGGTTTGTGTGCTAGGTAGCGAGGGCGAGACGGGCTGCAGATCCAGGGGGCGGCCTCTTATATAGCCGAAGCTCTCCGACACCTTGTCTTCATCAGGCGAGGTGGGACTAAAGGAACCACTGATTTGAGGGAGGACCGGACCGCAGTAGTATGTGGGTTCGCTGAAGCCCAGCCTCCCGAAGCCCCAGTTTCGGCCGCCCCATGGTAGCTCTGCTGTTTCTACTCTTTTCTGTTTCTTTTTTCCCTTTTTCTTTTTTTTCTCTTTCTGTTTATTTTATTTTACGTTTATCATTTTTTTATCTTTTCATCATATTTTTCCGTGTATTTTTTAGTGTGTTTGAGGAGCCACATAATGAAATTGTACCGATCCTCATAAACGATGTAATGATTATTGCAAATGAATAAAGCTCAAGTTTTTTCAAAGAATTTCTTTTAGAAATTGTCACCCTGATGTTTGCACTTCGACAAACCTTCATATAGTTTTGCCGCGTCGCGAGAGACTTTCACAACATTGCTTTTCTCAGCAACGATCAGCTCCAAAAGTTCAATGTCTGTACATTATAACCCTTTGGTTGTCCTCAATGCAACTTACGTCTCTAACTGATTTGAAGCACTCAAAATATGCTATTGTCGATTTGTTTTATTCTTTATTAACCTGTTGTTGAATATAACTGCTCTACAAGTTGGCCTAGTGTTTGGTTTACTGAATAATACAAATAATCTTCCTATGCTCAAACAAAAATTTACTTTCAAGACATCAAACACTTGACAAATTCATGCTAACATGTACACATAGACACACATTTGAACCTACTTTATTGGCGGAGCTGTATGGAAAAGGCATCTTGATCAAAATGACCGGATTTGACCATGATGATCCCTAAGAAAAGAACTTCAATTGACCGGTGGCCTGAAGTATGATCGAGTGGCTTAGCGCGTGCTCAATATGTCTGCCGCGACAACAGAATAGCCCACCCCGCTAGGCGGAGCAGCCTTACATGCGACCATTGTTCTTGCTGGTTTAAACAAGGCCATGACTCTTGATGACTACTGGCGTATCATGTATGCACGCACTGATTGCAGTGCCTGTCTCTGGAACAATTGCTCTGATCCATGCGCATGGTAGCCGGTGATGAACTTGAGTCTTTATTCGAAATGGTGGGACAAGGTGCTTCCTGCAGAGAAACAGTCTGCAAATACGATCATGATTATGATTAATGACCTAGCTACCTACCCCTACTTCCTTGCAAATTGGAATATTCCCGGTTCCCATTAGACTAGCTAAGCTAGAGACCATCAACCACCATACATCAAGTCTTAGTATAACTAAACGTGCGTGTGGGTATAGTACTGCCCCTTCATGTGTCGTCATTACGGCCCTCTTTCTATATATATATATATCTTCGATGATTGATTGGTAGGAACAGATATCAGAAGGGAACTATGTGATGCATGGTAGTGTTCATGGTATGTACTCACTAGTAAACGACAAAGAGTTTTGAGAATAGCAGACATCAGGATGAATTAGGCCTAGAACCAGGGGACAAGCAGCCCGTGTGACCAAACATGACCCCCAAATGGCGGCCCCAAATTTCGGAGGACTTCAGTTCAGTCGGTCCTTGTTCAGACAAACCAGGGACGGATCCACAAAGGGCCAACCTGGGTCACTGGACCAGCTAGAGGACAATGACTGGAGGTGAGCATGGACCATCTACAGGCCGATGCGGTCAGCAACAACGTGTTTGTGACGTCTTGGTCGGCTGGTCCTTCGGCGTAGGAGTCCTCCGGCTGGACGAGCGTGTCTCTTTGTCTTCATCTCTGAGATCGCTGACTGATCTCACCGTGACTACTTCTACCTCGACTCGAGTATATAGCAAAAAACTACCACATTACAGGCTAGGTCAACAAAAACCTACCACTTTATGAGCTAAGATCGTCCCACCAGCTTGAAGACAGTGACATGAGTTATGGTCAACAAACCAAGTGGGCCAAGCAAGCCTCAATCAACAGGAAAACACGAGACATGTTCATAGTGCCAAACTCGCCACAATTCCAGTATTCTTTTGTCACCTTCCCTTCCTTGTGTTAAAGACAGTAGATACAGCAGGCACCTAAAATATCCTCTTTAATTACCATGACATGAAATTCAAAAATCAAACTCTCCCGAAGCCTTGTTGAATAGAACATCTCTGCCGTTCAAATGCATGATTCCACCCTTCAAAGCGCACTTCCAGCGATTCTTTGTCCTTGTTATCTTGTCAAATTGTGCAAGGACAAGGTGCTGCGTCTCATCAAAGTCATCATCTATGTCATCATCGTCGTCATCGTCATCTTCATTAAGAGGAGGTTCATCATCATCAACACCACCCGCAACCTGGTCTGCACATCCATCCTGTTGTGGCACAAATGAACCAGCTGAAGGATATTCATCCCTCTTCCGTTTTCCACAAGACATCATGAGAAAATCCTTGGTCGTCAGTGGCTGGGGTTGCATCAACCGGTCTTCTAGGTCCTCATAAGCGAAGGCAAGGTTCACATCAAGCCCCAGTGGTCTCTGATTCATCCAGGGCGATGGAGGTTGCATGAAAGGGCTTGGGCGGCCAGTCTCTCGATCAGCCCCGTTCGTCATCCCCATCCCGTTTCTCATGTCACCGATCGGCGATGGGGCGTAGTCCCACGGCCCCGTATCAATCCCAGCTGGAAGTGGTGTCTGGACCGGGGTCGGTGGGAAGAGCATGTCGGCGGTTGGGGTGGCGTACTCCTCGGACGTGGCCTCGTAGGGCACGTTGAGATCGTGCACCGGTGGAGTCGCGCCTCCAGCGGACGCTCCGGCGGGGGGAGCCCTGTTGCGGTCGATGTTCCCTGAGATTGCGCCACAGTGCAGCAACTTCGTCTCCCAGAGAGCCTGGAGCTCGTTGAGGACGGCGTCGCCAGCCCCGTCGGCGATGAAGTCCTTACGGACCTTGGCCACCACGTCTTCTATTACGGTGGTGTAAATGTTGCCGCTGGACATGGCTGTCGAGGCCTAGGGTTAGGGTTTGTGTGTAGGTAGCAGAGGGCGAGGCGGGCTGCTGATCGCGGCGACGGCCTCTTATATAGCCGAAGCTCTCCGACCCCGTCTCTTCACCAGGCGAGGTGGGACTAAAGGTACCAGGGAAGACCGGACCGCAGTACGCGGCTTCGCTGAAGCTCAGCGTCCCGAAGCCCCAGTTTGAGCCGGCCCACGGTAGCTCAGCGGCTTCTCTTTTCTGTTTCTTTTTTTTTTGCTTTTTTTGTTTCAGTTTATTTTGTTTTGTTTTACGTTTTTCCTTTTTTTAATCCTTTCATCATTTTTCCCGTGTATTATACAAATTTCAATTTGTGTTATACACAGAATTGTTCATCGTGTATTTAAGAAATGTTCATCCTATATTAAGAAAATGTTTGACATATTTAAAATAATTTTCATCGTGTATTTTAATTTTTTTAGAATATATCAGAAACTTTTAAATGTGTTTCAAATATATTTTTAACATATATCACAAAAATGTTCAATGTGTATTTAGATATTGTTCAACCTATATCACAAAAAAGTTCAGTGTGTATTTTAAAATTTGTTCAGCGTATATTTCCAATTTTTTCAGTATATATTTAAAAAATATCATCGCAAAAAATTCAACAAAGTTTGGGATTTCAAAAGTTTGTTCATGTTTCTCAAATTTGTTTTCGATTTTCTCGAAAATTGTTCACGTCTTAAAAGCTTGTCCGACTTCCAAATTTCTTCACAATTTTCAAGCATTATTCGCATTTTTTAAGAAAAATTGTTCACATTTTTCCCAAGAAATGTTGAGATATTGAAATTAAACAGAACTAGTCGTCGCCATTGGATAGTTTCATTGATGTTGTAGACATAATCTTTCTCATTGTCACTAGCCTTTTCTTTTTCCCTTTATGCACTTCACTAACCTGTAATAATTTGGTTGTTTGCATCATTGAGATACAATGACCGATAGATCGTGGGTATTCCTCCTTCTTGCTCAAGTAAGCAGCCGGCATACCAATTCATTATCCTTGGGGCTCGGCTCGCTCCTTCCTATCTACGTTATTCTTTCTTTATTACTCTCGTAATGACGTTCCAAAAGATATCAAGGTTACCATGTCACAACTCTGATAGTGACTGGGAGATGATAACTAAATTCTTCATCTTCCAAGAAAACTAAATATGTACACAAGAAAAAGGAAACAAATACTCTTACATTTGTGTTTTGCTCACGAGTCTTGTATATATTGCATGTGATCTCTCATCCACCCTGCTCATCTACCCATGCTACTTAGTCGATTCAACAATCCATATATACATCTCGATACAATCTTAATCTCAGTATATAGGTAGTTGAATACGTGTGGTATTCAGTTTCTTTTATACAACATGAGATACTTAAGAAAACAGATGATGAGTTATACATGCAAAGACGATTCGTATGTTATTTATATTTTGGTAGTTAACAAACATTGTCCTTAAAATCTGAGATTATAGAGCATCGGCATGTAGTCTCTTACCATACACATCAGATCATAGTTTTGTCGCGTCGCGAGAGACTTTCACAACATGGCTTCTCCCAGCAACGTTCCCCTCCAAACGTTCAATGTCTGTACATTATAGCCTTTTGGCTGTCCTCGATGCAACTTACGTCTCCAACTGATTTGTAGCACTCGAAATATGCTATTGTCGATTTGGTCGTGTTTGGCTCCTAGAGAAATCCTTGCAAAAACTGTGGTTGATGCCGGTGACGGCGGCGCATTTTTGGTGTCGTTCACCTCCTTGGGGGCATTGCTGAGGAGTCCAGTTCATCCAAATCCCCCGAGAGTGTCCCCGGGCGTAAGCCCAAGATCTTGTATTGCTAGATCGGACGACGACGACGGCAGGTTCGTCGCTACCTTTTTGGAGACGTCGTCTTGGAGACCATGGCTGTTGGTGGTAACCGACGGCTTGCGTGGGTGGCGGACTGGCGGTTGTCGGTGGAGTGTGGTTGATGTTGATGGTGTTGCGGCCGGCTTGGGGGTCGACGGTGGGTCTGTGCTCTTCTTCGGCGATGTTCGTGCTCAAGTGCTTCTTGGTGTGTCTCTGCTAGGCAGTGCCCTGCGATCTCGCCGGTGGCACACAGGTGCCGTGGCGTTGTCTCGACCTCGTGTGTCCTTTTGAATGTACCCCCAACACAGGTGGTGTTGTGGCGTTGTGCAGTCTTGGATGCGCGGTGCCTTTCGATTCCGTCGATGGTACAGTGCCGTGGTTTGGTTTGCTCGGCGATGCCCCTCGACGACGCCGGTGACACACAGGTGGCGTGGCATCATCTCGGCCTCGCGTGACCCTTCGAATGTGCCTCGTGATGCAGGTGGTGTCGCGGTGTTGTGCAGTCTCGGTTGCGCGGAGCCTTTCGATTACGTCGACGGTGCAGTGTCTTCGTTTAGTCTCGGCTGGCCGATGCCGTTCGATTACACCGGCCGTGCTCTTTTTTGTATTGTGTTGTGTTTCCCTTCTTGTTCTCCCCCTGTTGTGTGTGACGTCTTGTATGTCGTCAGTGTGTTGTGTTGTTTATTTTATCTCTCCTCTCATATATCCCATGTACCTCTGGTTCACTTGAGCCCATCTTGCGAGGCTGCAAAGCCTTATAGGCAAATGATTACAATTCAGGTGGGGGAATTCTCTCCCTCCCCGGTGAAAATTCAAAAAAAAAAACTGCTCTACAACTTGGCCTGGTGTTTGGTTTACTGAAGAATACAGATAATCTTCTTATGCTCGAACAAAAAATTACTTTCAATTCATGAAACACTTGTCAAATTGATGCTAACATTTACACATATATGACACATCTGAACCTGTTTTATTGGGTAAAATGGTCCATATGAGCTGCCATGTGGTCACTTGTATGGTCTTTAGTTTGGCGGATGTATGGAAAATGCATCTTGATCAAAGTGGCCGACTTTGATCACGATGACCCCTAAGCAAAGAACTTTAGTTGGCCGGTGGCCTGAAGCATGATCAAGTGGCTTAGCGCGTGCTCGATATGTCTGCCGCGACAACAGAATAGCCCGCCCCGCTAGGCGGAGCAGCCTTACATGCGACCATTGTTCTTGCTGGTTTACACAAGGCCATGACTCTTGATGACTACTGATGTATCATGTATGCACGTGATTGCAGTGCCTTACTCTGGAACAATTGCTCTGATCCACGTGTGTGGTAGCCGGTGATGAACGTGAGCGTTTATTGGAATTGATGGAACAAGCTGCTTCCTGCATAGAAATATTTGCAAATATGATAATGATAATGATTAATGACCTAGCTACTATCCCACAAAAAAGACCTAGCTACCTACTCTACTTCCTTGCGAATTGGAACACTCCCGGTTCCCATTAGACTAGCTAAGCTAGAGACCATCAACCACCATACATCAAGTCTTAGTATAACTAAACGTACGTGTGGGTATAATATTGCTCCACCATGTGCCATTATTACGGTCCTCTTTCTATATATATCTTCGACGATCGATTGGTAGGAACAAGTTGTGATGGTAACGTTCATGGTATGTACTCACTACTCCTTCTGTTCCTAAATATTTGTCTTTCTAGGCATTTCAACAAATAACTACATACGAAGCAAAATGAGTGAATCTACACTTTAAAATATATCTACGTACATCCGTATGTAGTAGTCATACGGATATATGACTACTAAAGGGCCCCAAATTTCGGAGGGAGTAGTAAACAATTAAGAGTTTTGAGAATAGCAGACATCGGGATGAATTAGGCCTAGAACCAGGGACAAGCAGCCCGTGTGACCAAACATGACCGCCAATTGACAGGGCCCCAAATTTCGGAGCACTTCAGTCCACTTGGTCCTTATTCAGACACCTGGGTCGCTACACAGGCTAGAGGACAAGGACGGGAGGTGGGTGTGGCCCATCTACAGACCGATGCTGTCAGCGTCGACGTGTTTGTGAGGCCTTGGTCGTCTGGTCCTTGGGCGTAGGAATCCTCCGACTGGACGAGCAGTTCTCGCTGTCTTCATCTTCGAAATCGCCGACCGATCTCACCGTGACTCTTCTAACTCGACCCTGTGAGGCCGTTAGTTGTAACTTTACTAGGTAGGCCTCATTCTAGAGTTTGCACATGGCTCATTCTAACGCCCCCATGGTATTTGTCATGTACATGATTGAAAAATCAATCGGAAAGACAGATCTAATTAGCATACTATGTTTTCTTTTTGTTTGTCTAAGCATCACGTTTTGTTTGTCTGAGCATCAACTGAAACAAGCAAGAACAGACCTAAGCATAAAAGATTGTTTTTAGGATATGTGATAAGCATCACTATCTGTTCCACCCGACTACAGAGCTGTCCACTCTGACAAGAGTACATATGAACGTTAAACTGCGAGTCCTAATGATAACATTTCCCCAGAAAACTGAAACAAGTTCATGACGATGATTGCGGGGGTGGAGGCGACATCAATGATCTCCTTGGCTCATTGCCTGGCTGGTGACCCTTCCCAGCAGCCTTCTCGTCCAACAAATCCTTCAGCCCTTCCTGATAGGTCTCCACATAGTTCTTCACTGCACTTGTGTAGGTTGAGGCGCGTGTCATGTATATGCGCCGCAGCGCTGGCTTCAAAGTCTCGCCCCCACCCCTCGCTGCCACCGCGAGATCCTCAAGCACAGTAGGCTCACTTTTAGTTTTCCCCTCCTCACTGTTGCTGGGGTATGATTCCTCTTCGGCCTTCTTGTAGTCGTTGGGCCTGAGCTCGGGACCGATGTCCCTAACCCAGGAAGCCCCATAGAGCCTAGTTGCCTCCTTGAGGAAACACCATTTTTCTTTCAGTGTTAGCTTAGGGCGCCTCTTGGTGCCCGGAGGGTGTGGCAGAGAAGACGGGAAGGCGATCTCTTTCAGATCGTACCTCACGTAATCGTACACCTTCCTGCAAACAACTCTGAATTTCATTCCGACTGCTACTGCAACAGCCTCTTTATGTGGTTCTACGATGGATTAACCTGCTCCATGGTAAAGCACAAGGAGGGTAAAATAACAGAGCGAAGTACTGAAATCTATATCTAACTTCAGCATGTATTGTGAGAGTGACAAGAACAAATCATTTCTGATGCTAAAAGGGTAAAAAAAAAAAACAGAACAATCTATAAACACCAAAAGCACCTGGGTCCTGATGTTCATCTCAGATGCATTTAATCAAACACCTTGTCTGCACAAGAACTCTACAGTACTAAACAAGCAAGTAACAGAGTCTTTTGCACATATTTAGCAAGCATCGATACAATCATACAAAGTTGATGATTGGCTGGGCTGTGATGGAAAATAGGAAGCCACTGTCTGTTTTTCTCATGTTCAGCAAGCAGGCAGCAATCATTCAATCAGGTTTTGGTGAGAACAGTATAAGAAATGGAAATTCACAGTAATACAAGACTTGATAGTGGATGTTTGATACAAAAAGGTTGGATGCAGAAGCTGAAATGCATAAAATTCAACACTGCTTCTCTTGATCCTCTTCTTTTGCCCACTACCACTGTGCTCTACCAAGTCTCAACCCAACAAACGAACCTAATGCAAACAGCCAACAATGAATCAATCGATAAATTTAAGGATCGGAATCAGAAATTGTGAAGGATCCTCTATTCTCAACCGGGAAAATCAGAAATTGTGAAGGATCGGAATCCGGAACACTCACGATGCTGCTGCCTTCGCCGACTCCCCGTGGAGTGCTGCGTACGCCGCCCGTGCTTGCCGGATGTGGGTGCCTCTGTCGCACTGAGCTAGCTGCCTGACGACTGAAGAGCACCCGAAGAGGCGGGACGGGATCGTACGCCGGTGCTGTACGGAGGGCTTCAGGTTGGGTGTCGGCAGGCCTGGGGAGGGATGGGGCGTGGCAGCGCGGGGCACCGGCACTCGGCTTCGCTCCGGCGACCAGTAGGGTTAGCGTCGTCGTCACTACTCTGGGAGACTGGGAGACCTCCTCCTTTTTTTAGCAAAGGAGACCTCCTCCTTGGCGGCCTTCAGCGCCCGAGAGTAGAGATGGCCCAGATAGCTTGCTCGATCGGTCGTAATAGTTTAGAAAAAAAAAACAATCTTAGTTTTTTAATAGATTATAAATTTTAGTATATTCAAACAGTTTTAAGAAAATCTTGAGTCCAAAAAAATTCCTTCACTTAAAAGAACACGAATTTCGACAAAAATCATGAATTTAAAAGAAGGTCATGAATTAAAAAATGTTCGCGGATCCGAAAAAAGTTCAAGATTTTTTTAAAAAGCTCACTAATTCAAAAAAGTTTGTTAATTCAAATAAAATTCACTAATTTAAAAATGTTCATGAACCCAAAAAATGTTTGCGAAATCAATAAAAAATCATAATTTAAAACATGTTCACAAAATTTTAAATACTTTGTGAATTTGAAAATTTTCATGAATTTGAATCAAATATTAAATCCAAAATAAAAATAAAAAGGAGAAAAGGAGAAAAACAAAAAACAAAAAACAAAGGAAAACCCCAGCAAAAATAAAGAAAAGAAACAACCAGTTGGAAGCTTCACAAACCCTGACAGAAGCTTTACAAAACCAGCTAGCATTTGTGCAAACGGAATGCCCTAGATGAGGCTCTATCGGTTACAGTTCCTACTTTCCCAGACTAGATCAAGTGGCTAGTGGGAACTCAAAGTGAAACTTCAACCCAGGTGGAAAAGTCCAAGCCCGCACCGCCGGATGTGATCCTCTGGGATGGACGGCGCTATCCTCTGAAAGCGGATGGCTTGGCGAGAGTCAGGATGGTCCTACGTGATGAGGTTTGTTGCATGGTCTTTGTTGCGTCTTGTTGTTTGTTCAATTGTTCAGATGTTTTAGCTAATTGTGGTAGAACCAAGGATCACACCGCATGTTGGTTGCCCCGTCCTTCATATCACTACTAGAAAAATGCCTACTAGTGGCGCATCTGTTTTGGCTACTAATGACGCACTACAGGTGCGCCACTAGTACCACGCCATTAGTATCTGATATATTGGCGCACCAAACAATTTTTTTTCATTTTTTTCTTAGTCTCAGGTCACTATAGCTTAATCTCGGATCAATATGCTTAATCTCAAGTTAAATCACACTCTGTGGTCAAACTTCCCGAAAAGTCACCCATCCTCACACTACTTCAGCCAAAGCACGCTTAACTTCATAGTTCTATCCAGCCCCAGCACCAACTCACTTCACAAGCACTTGTTGATATATCTATCATATCAATCCTATTAAACCTTGTTGTTGTCTAGGACTTTGTTCATATTCATGAGTATGATGAAATTTTGAAAAAATATTTCAAACATCCCGGTCATATTACGTATCATATTTTGAAAAAAAATCCAAATTTTTTTTAAACCAATTTTTTTCTGTTACTAGTGGCGCACCTAGCAAATGGTGCGCCACTAGTAAGTTTGGTTTTTTTTCCATTTCCCCCCCTCTAGATCTTAAAAGCCCCGTATCTTTCGTTCTGTTAGGTTTTTGGGGCTTTTGGAGATGTTGAACAAGGTTCACCCGATTCAATTCGGATGTAACTTTTCGAGTAGATGATTTTTCATATAAAAAACTTTTTAATCCGAGTTCGTATGCAAAAGTTATGCCCATTTTACTAAATTCCAGAGAAATTTTGCAAATAAAGTCAAAATTCATATTTGTAAATTTTTCCAACAACTAGACCACATATCACATGGATTTTTTTTGACATTTCCATCATTTTCTTTTATTTTTTTACTGAAAAGGCGGTCCCGGGGGAGGGTGCATTTAGCATCAGGGTTACTAATGGCGCACCACACATCAGGTGCGCCATTAGTAACCCTGGTGCTAAATATATTACTAATGGCGCACCTGGTGTGTGGTGCGCCATTAGTAGTTTTGAAAAAAAAATTGTTAGTAATGGCGCACCGGTAGACGGTGCGCCATTACTAAAACTAGTAATGGCGTATCAGTGGACGGTGGGCCATTACTAAAACTAGTAATGGCGCACCGTCCACTGATGCGCCATTACTAACAATTTTTTTATTTATTTTTTCAAAAAATCCTAATGGCACATGGTGGGTATGGTGCGCCATTACTATGTCAACTAGTAATGGCACACTATCCCATGATGCGCCATTACTAACATTTTTTTTTCAAAACTACTAATGGCGCACCACACATCAGGTGGCCATTAGTAATATATATAGCAGTGGCGCATCACATACACGGTGCGCCATTAGTGTCCATATCATCTATAGCCTTTTTTCTAGTAGTGTATGATATCTCCCATCCTTTATTAGTTGAATATAACCCATTGTCAGAGCAATAAATATCTCATGTTCCCCGTAAAAAACGTCACTGTGACATCCTCAAGCAAAGGAGTCTCACTTGTAATTTCCCTCATATTCCTCTTTAGCCTTCTTGTAGTCATTTGGCATGAGCTTGGGACCGATGTCCTTTGATAACCCACAAGTGTAGGATATTTATTATAGCCCTTTTCGGCAATTAAGAGTCTCGCATAGGAGCATAAGGAATTGGCCAATGGATTTCAGCAAGTATTCACTGTAGAAGTTGTAAAGATTGTTTGATGCTTTGTTTGATCATCGGAATAATTGCAAGAACTTAAATCCTATATACCTAAGAGATTCATCCCCATTATGTTATTTATCTTAACATGCAACCTATCCACATCATCAAGTCGGTCCACCATGTAAAAACTCTTTCCCACTAACTCTTCATGCACATGCTCCCACTAACTCTTCATGCACATGCAACCTATCACAAATAACCATTAACTATTTTTTTGTGCCATGTCAAGCAACCACATCATTCTAGTTTTCTTTTCCAATCTATGCGGCCAATTTTTTTATGAATGCACATATATAGTTGTTATCAATGTTTTAAGTTTAGCCAAGGGTGGAGATGTCTCCACTGTCTCTACTCAACGTTGTTTTCATCACATATCACCTCGCCAATATATTGTCAAGGTAATAAATTAACAGAGCAAAAATCACACTCATTTTTGGATTTTTTATCAAAAAATATATATGTTTGCTCTAAACAATATTTATTTCAAAGAAAAATCACCAAATTCTACTATGTTTCATAAACTTTCTCATGTTTTAAAACATCAAATTATTTGTTAAATTCTCGAAGCAACGCGCAGGGTATCATCTAGTTGTAACAAAAGTGCAATTGTGCAGCAAGTGTCGCAATCCTTAATTGTGCTAAGAACAAATTGGATGTTTTATTTATAGGAATCAAATCGCTCTCAAGGAGACACAGAAATTTCACCTACTGCATCAAGATGATATTTTATCGCCTCTTGATGCACTTCAAGATGCAGAGAACGAGCGATGATAATTAAATTCTTCCTGTTCCAAGGAAAATAAGTATATAGACACAAGAAAAAAGAAGTACCACTTTAAGTGTTCTTGTGTGTGTGTTCTGCTCACGTCAATCTTGCATCACACGCTTGAGAAAAAATGACTTGAGGGGGTCATTGCTTCCTTATACACCCTCCTCGTGTGAATGCTACACGGTCAATTCGGCTACCCATTTATACATCTCCTTACAAACCTTTAATCTCAACATATAGGCAGATGAATGTTTGTTCTGCGCAACATGAGACAACTGGAAAACAGACGATGAGTTTCAGAAGCAAAGACGAGATGTGAGTGGTTTTGATGGTTTGGTTGATAAAAAGACATCGTCATTTGAGTCTGAGAATAGAGGGCATCGGGAGGTAGTCTCTTAGCTAGATCTCTAAGTTGCCACATTGATCTCAGGAGACTTTCACTATACCGTGGATCTCCATGTGACGTCCTGCTCCTAATTTTCTCTGCGCGCATTCCATAGCCTTTGTCGCTGATCTCTGGGATTAGGAATGGTCATATCTTCCAAGACCGGCATGCCTCGGTACAAGTGATTTGAAGCCATCCAATATGCTACAGAGCCGGCTCATGTAGCTGTTGCCAAATATAAGTTCTGTACAACTCAGTGTACTGCTTGGCTTAATACAACATAATTTAGACGATCGCTTGCAATGTGTTGATTGATCTGACATGCATATGAGCCTAGTTCTTTGGTAGAATCATCTACATGACCTGCCACACAGTGGCTTGCGCGATCTTTAGTTCGATAGATGTATGGAAAACACATCTAAATCAAAATGACCGGATTTGCCGATCACGATAATTCCTAGGCAAATAACCTAAAAAAGAAAGCAGCCCACTAGTTGATTGGTTGCCTAGAACCCACGACAAAAGGCGTTAGCAACTTCTCTTCGTTCATCTTCGTATTTGAATCAAGGTGTGGATGCATTATCAAGTGGGCAGCCTTGCACGCCGGCGCTATTCTTGCCGGTTTAAACAAAAAAGTAAGTCCTAATATATGAATGCACTTCCACCGCCTATACTCAGGTAATAGATTAATATTAAGATGATACCAGGTGTTGAGAGAGAGCTAATTAGGATACTCTATTTTCTTTCTTTTTGTCCTTACGAGAGCCTCATCCTTTTTTGACAAAGGGTAATAGATTAATATAAAGATGATACCAATTACACTTGGGATCTACAACGTCACACTATCAACATAATCGAGATATCAAAGTTGCACATAGCCAAAAGGGATAAGAAGAAGAAGAAGAAACAAAGAAAGCCCCAATGATACGTCTCCAACGTATCAATTTTTTTTGTTCCATGCTGTTATGGTATCAATCCTGAATGTTTTATATACATTTACTTGCAACGTTATATCATTTTTTGGGACTAACCTATTGACATAGTACCCAGTGCCAGTTGCTGGCTTTTTGCTTGTTTTTTACATCGCAGAAAATCAACACCAAACAAAGTCCAGATGCCACTAAACTTTTTGAAGATTTTTTTCTGGTGATAAAGGACCCTGGAAGCTTCTAGAGTACACGAGAGGAGGCTCATGGGGCCCACTAGGCACCAGGGCCCACCAGGGGCCTCCGGCGCGCCCTGGTGGATAGTGGAGCCCACATGAACCGCCTTGACCTACTCCCGCCTTTATAAATATAAAATCTCAAAAACCCTAGGGGGTCGACGAAACACCTTTTTCCACCACCGCAAGTTCCGAAACCACGAGATACTATCTAGAGGCCTTTTCCGGCACTCTGCCAGAGGGGGCAACGATCACGGATGGGTTCTTCATCATCCTTGTTGCCCCTCCGATGATGCGTGAGTAGTCTACCACAAACCAGCGGGTCCATAGCTAGTAGCTAGATGAATTCTTCTTTCTTTTTGATCTTCAAGACAATGTTCTCCTTGATGTTTTTGGAGATCTATTTGATGTAACTCTTTTGTGCGGTGTGTTTGTTGGGATCCGATGAATTGTGGGTTTATGATCAGTTCTATTCACGAATATTAATTGAGTCTTTGATGAACTATTTTATTCATGATTGTTATAGCCTTGTATTTCTTCTCCGATTTATTGGTTTGGTTTGGCCAATAAGATTGATTTATCTTGCCATGGGAAGATGTGCTTTGTAATGGGTTCGATCTTGCGGTGCTCAATCTCAATGACAGAAAGAGACATGACACACATGTAATGTTGCTATTAAGGGTAACAGGATGGGGTTTATTCATACATGAGTTTATCTTGTCTACATCATGTCATCATTCTTAAAGCATTACTCTATTTTTTTCATGAACTTAATACACTAGATGCATGCTGGATAGCGATCGATGTGTGGAGTAATAGTAGTAGATGCGGAATCATTTCGTCTACTAATCTTGAACGTGATGTCTATATACATGATCATTGCTTTGGATGTTTCCATGATTATTCGATTTTCTATCAATTGCCCAACAGTAATTTGTTACCCACCGTATGCTATTTTCTTGAGAGAAGCCTTTAGTGAAAACTACGGCCCCAGGTCTATTTCCTATCATATTAAAATAAAAAATACCTTGCTGCAATTCTTTGTGTGTTTTTGTTAGATCTATTTATCAGATCTCATACAATTTAATATATCTCAATGCTATTGAGGGATTGACAACCCCTCTTACGTGTTGGGTTGCAAATTTTTATTGTTTGTTTGCAGGTGTTGTTTACATAGTGTTGTTTGGTTCTCCTACTGGATTGATAGCGTTGGTTTCATTACTGAGGGAAATACCTACTATTGTTGTGCTGCATCATCTCTTCCTCTTCGGGGAAATACCAACACAGATACAAGCAATCGGCCAATGACTTACAAATCTTGGGTTTTCACTCTGAATTGCATGTCTGAACAAACTCGAAAGCAATGTCTTAAACAAGGACATGACACGTAAAACATCGCCATTGCTAGGTGCACCCGTCGAAGGTCATAGCATAGGTTTTCACCCCCGAGCTTGAAACCCGATGCTCGAAGAGCACTACCAAGGTTAAGATATCGTCTGTTGCCGCTATCTTTTGTGGAATAACAAGTTGTATGGAAAGGAATCCACATACCATGGTCACAAAAATTGAAATACAAACCATTCCATGGCATTTATAGCCGAAGGTAGGCGCTCATGTGCATATCCTTGGCATGGATATCACCACGTGACCAAATATGTTGTGCGAGCACATGACTGTCATAGAACACAATGAGCCGCATGCAGTTAAGATCCATTTCATGCACAAGATCTAGATGCCATGTGGTAGAAGCCGGAATCAACAACGGCGCCAAGAGTTGTAGTCACGGCCTTCCACCACACGTCTTCAGGCAGTCGTTGTCGCTTTGTTGCTGCCATCACCGACCAGCCTCAAGCTACCGCTGCTAGATATGAGCATTGGAGGCCCATTGCCACACGCGGCCACCAGCGACGGCCACCACCGGCCATGCAGCACAGCATCAGGACAACCGCCTAGGGTGCCCCAGGTTGATGCCCCAACGTCCAAGCTCCGCGACTGGAGAGCTCCCAACATGAGAGGTTGGTGCACGAGAATGCATCCCCACCACCACTAGTGTCCTCTAGCGACAATGGGGACACGGGATGGGAGGAGAGAAGACGAAGACACGGTAGGGTTTCGCCCAAGTTGGTCCCTCGGTGGGCGATGCGAGCACTGGGTTGGAGTTACCTGACCCTCATCCTACACGCCAAAAACTAACAACATGAAACACTATAGAGCATAGCTTAGTGCATATGGCAAAGGGTTAACAAAGATAGGCATGTAGCATAAGGAATCGAGCAAAGATTACATGCTACCAACCAGAGAAACCTTGGTTATGTTTTGTAAGATTTCCACCAATTTTTGGCGAGAGCATGTACATGAATTTAGCACAATGAAATGGCCTAGTATCATCTTGATGTCCTAGTTAAGAAAATCATCAGGGACATCTCAAGATCAACTCAAACATCTCTTTGAGGATAGGAGGCCAATATAATTAATCTGTTCTGCACAGCTACACGAATATGAGGATCTACGAGTATGTTCGCTGCACGAGTGTACGTGCACCTAATCCAATGTTGCAGAGATCCCTCTGATGAATGGAATAGAGCATGTAACATGAGTCAACACTTGTGTACCATAGTGTGTCCATGTGAGTGAGCAACACATTGTCCCGACCAGATGGCTCCACCTTGTTAACATGGGTGGTACCCATGCACGCAGGAGAATCCACATGTATGGACAAGCAATGATGTTTTATACTGAACTAATGAAGTTGCTAGACATGCACCAACCAATATGTCTTTTACCCATATGATCTTTCATACGTACACCTATTGTATTATGTCTTGCATCTATCCACAAATATGGGGCATTAATTCCTCATCCACATTCTTACTTCTAGAAACTCCATATTCCTTTTTAAAATATGTGTGCTTTCAGTATCTACACTCTTGTATCCCACTCTAAGTCATGCACCTAACGTTGTCTCTGAAGTACACAAGGTTTCTTGAGCAACGCATTGCTTTTGGACTCATATCTGATCAAAGCCATACCGCCCCGCCAAAAAAACCCCACTTATACATCTTCTCGACATCTTGAGCTTCGTATATAGGTTCTTTTATGGCAAAAGGTATTAGGCGCTACTAACAAAAAGAGAGACCATGATAGAGCTACAATAGCAAGAATGATGGACAAGTTACGCATGATCATCTTTCATGGGTTTGATATGGAAATATATGGCATTCAGAGTTACCTCAGATCGATATGTAGTTACATGTTGCTCACACCAGACACAACCTTGACTAGTCTGATGTTTTAAACGAACCACATACATATTTCATGAAAGCGGCTACTCCTTGCATTCATGTGTCTATAATTTTTTTGGCCGAAGTGTACCTTCCACTGACAAGATCTTACAAATACCTACCGGATTGAGCTGCTTTTGCCTTCTTTTCAACAAGTTTCGCCTTTTAGTCTTAATGAATATACATGATGGCCTTATGCATGGTCTAAAATGAGCTTATTAGAGTTTCTTATATCCAAGTTCTTGACTAATAGTTCCCAGCTAGACTCTTCCTATTTGGAACTAGTTTTGACATAAACTTCGTTCAAGAGCAACATACACCCACCACAGGTTCCTTTGAAGAGAATTTTGTGAAATTTATGCTAAACCAATTCTGGACGTAGATCTAAAATTACCTTTTCTCTTATACAACTACCGGTGTGGTCACTTTTGGTTGGTTGGATGTATTCGGGATCAGGGGCGGAGCTACGTGAGGGCCAAACTGGGCCTTGGCCCGCCCAGCCCAGGAGAAAATAGGGAAGGAAGACAGAAAAACTGGGCCTAAAAATCAAGTGTTCAGTGTAGTTTCTGTGTCTGGCCCGCTCAACAATCGGCCCATAGCCCCGCCACTGTTCGGGATACTTTTTTATCTTACCATGAAACTTTTACAGTTCTTCCAAAATGAAGTAAAATGAGCACCGCAACAACCTAACTAACCAACAAATAATCTACATAACCAACTATGTCTTGGATTTTTGCTCCATCTAGGTGGGTGGTGGAAACAATATATTCAGGACTATGGAATCATGGGTCCCCCTACCACTATCGTATAATAAATTCTGAACAATGCTTGTATGCAGTGGCAGAGCTTCACCCAAATTGCTGGACGGGCCAGTGGAGCCTAGCTGAAGGAAATTACTACTAGCTTCTTATTTCATGCCATAATAGTAGGTGTGTATTACATAAATTTGCATGGCCTAGGCGGGCCAGGGCACAGGTTGGCCCAGCCGTAGGTCGGCCACTGCTTGTATGCACGACTAGAAATTAACTGTGTAATGTTAACTCTACAAGGCAACATTGTACATACTTCTGGCTACATGTCATTGCTCGTGCATTAACGATGCATAGCAAACTAGAGATTATGAACAACACTAATTAATGTCTGGGAACACATTGATTTTATTCCAGTCCCCACAAGTTCATAATTAATGGTTTTAAGAACTTGCATTTGATGGTCATTTCTACTTTGACAAGCTTGTGATCCTTTGAGATGCCATTAAATCCTATTTTTATTTGATACAATTAGCTCATGCCAAAATATGTATGTAATACATGTTTCTAAATAACCTCTTGTTGGTACCATGGGACGGAGCGGACTAGACTAGCCAAAAGAGGTTATATTTTTTAGGAACAAAGGTTGCTCCTTGTGTAATGACAATACCAATATCCTGTAATAATAATTTCTGGAGATTTGGTTTGTTGGTTGATATCTCATCTAATTTGTCAATGTGAAAATTGAAAAAGAACGTAGAGAAAATATTTAAAATGTTAAAAACTAAAATGATCACAATTTTTTAAAAACATTATAAAAAATGGTTAGTATTTGAAAAATATTTATGAATTAAATATTCATGAATTTAGAAAATGATCGCAAATGTGGTAAATGTTCTTAAATTTCAAAAAAATGCTCCCCAAATTCAAAAATGTTCGCTAATTTTAAAAATACTCATCAATTTACCAAAATGTTTCTGGATATAAAAGAAGTTCCCTGAATTTCAAAAAATTAAACAATAAAAACATTTATGGATTTTAAGATTTACCTATTGATCAGCAAGTCATGTTTCATGCGTATAGGCCCAACCACAATGCACAACCGATTATCTCTCTGACATGTGAGGCCATAAATGCAAAAAAAATATATAGATGTACCAGGAGGCTCCAAATTTAGAGATCTTTGTATCTTAATAGATGATTACATCCTTTTGTTCTTGACTAGTTGAACAATATATAATATGTATCTGGTGAGTAATTTGAGTATCCATTGTACTAAATGGAACCACGGTGTTTCCTTGATCATGAACGATGACCTAATTACCAACAAAACTTGCTTGAGAATCATAATTGTAAGTTGTATTCACTTCTCTCACAAGAACTAGCTAAGCCACCACCATATACCCAGTCTTAGTAATACTCCTACATAGGTAAGAAACTAACCATGCAAGGGATCTATTTTTCTGTTTTTCTAGAAAAAAAATACGGCTCCTATGGGTATGACACGTGTGCTGGGTTAGTCCTGTACGTGCTTTTTTTACTTGTTATTAAACATTTTGCATGTTCTGATGAGTTGGGTTCTCTGCCTTGAATGGATCAGATCATATGCCACGTACCCTTTATTGCTCATCATAGATCCGACAACATCAGTACATGTGGATCCCCTTTCTTGAGGCTTTGCTTGGAAGATGAAGATGGTTTTCCAGAGAACTGTAAATTGGCATTTATTGGTTGTTGGACTGGCCATTGCTATTCGATAGCTTCATTGATATTGTAGGGACGCTGATAACGTTCACACGCATGATGGGAGCAACACCCGCCCACACGCCATATAACACACAGATTGCGTCATGTCACCGTATGCATGTATATGGGAATCTTTTTGGATTTTCAGCTTTTAAAATGTTTTATCTCTTAAATGAAAAATCTGATTGAAGATCTGTTTTCACCATTAAATCCATCGCGACAAGATTTTTGAAACAAGATCTCATATCAATGTTTTGACGACTCTTTTTTGGGTTAAAAGTTGCCATGTCTATTGCACATGAATTGCCATGGTGTTTACACTGAAGTTGCCATGATATGTTTCAGCTATTTTTTTTCTACCTTTAAAAGTAAATTTTGACATATTATAAAACGGGGAATTAAGAAACTAGACTTGCCATGAACCATAAACTAAAATTTCCATGATGAATTACTTAAATTTACCATGATGCATGCACTTAAATTTGCCATGGTTCATACAAAAAATAATTTCCATGGTCAAAGTACTGGAATTGCCATACAAAATACTAAAATTTCCATGATCTATAAACTAAATTTGTCATGATGGATTACTAAAAATTGCCATGATCCATGCATTAAATTTGCAGTGGTTAATTACTAAAAATTGCCATGGTCAATTAATAAAAATTGTCGTAAAAAGTAGTTGAAAATACAACGGTAGCTTTAAATCTAAAAGAAAAAAATAGATAAAACATGTCATGGCAACTTTAGTGTAAACACTATGGCAACTATAGTGTAAACATCATGACAACTTTGGCCATAAAAAAGTTCATCAAAACATATCAACATGGGATCTAGTTTTGAAGATCTCGTCGAGACGGATTTAATGGTGAAAATGGATTTTTAATTACATTTTTTAATTAGGAGATAAAACATTTTTAAACCGAAAACCAAAAAAATTCCCGCTGATGTCATCTGTTTTGACGTGGCAAAATGGATGATAATGGAGGCGTTTGGGCCATGTTGCTTCGTGCCACACGTGGGTGTTAACATTTGCGTATTGTAGACATTCTCTCGCATAATCAGTCAACCACTCACCTTTTATGGCCTCTTTATGCACTTCGCTTGTAAAAATTTGGTTGTGTGCATCATCAAGATGTAGAGACCGAGGGAGGATAATTAAATTATTCCTCTTCCAAGAAAAAGGACCAAACCAATTATCCGTACGCGTGTGTGCTCTGCTCACGTCGATCTGGCATTGCACGTGCTTTTGAATTCAGAAGAAAAAAACGAGTTGAGGGGGTCATTGTCTCCTCATCTATTACCCTCCTCATGTACCCATGCTACTCAGTCAATTCAGCTATGCATATACATCTCCTTACAACCTTAGTCTCAGTATGCACATATGTAGTTGAATGTTTGTTGCATGCAACAAGCGACACTTTCACCCGCAAAAAAGAAAAACAAGAGACACTTAAAGAAAAGACACAATGAGTTACATAGGCAAAGACGGTGTGAGTGGCATTGACGATTTTGGTTGATAGAAGACATCGCCATCTAAGTCTGAGAATAGCGGGTATCAGGAGGTAGTCTCATAGCCAAATCCCTAAGTTGTCACCCTGTTGTTTTGTTTGCACAACATGAAGGTTTCTTGGTTGTGTTGTGTGTTGTGTCTCGGGAGCCTTTCACAATACCGACGGTGTCTCTGCAACATTCTGCTCCTAACTTTCTCTGCAGGCGACTGACATGCCTTGTTGCTGACCTCTAGGATTAGTAATGGACATATCTTCCAAGACCGGCATGTCTTGGCACAAGTGATTTCAGGCTATCCGATATGCTACAGCTTCATCTGATCCAGCTGTTACCAAATATAAATTTGCTTGCAATGTGTTGACTGTTGACTTACCTGACACACATATGAGCCTAGTTCTTTGGTAGAATCACCTGTATGACCTGCCACCCGCGCGGTCACTTAGACGATATTTAGTTTGATGTATGTATGAAAAACACATCTACATCAAAATGACCAGATTTGCCGGTCACGGTAATCCCTATGCAAATATATAACCTACAAAAGAAAGCAGCCACTAGTTGGCTGGTTGCCTGATGCCCATGACAAAAAGTGTTAGAAACTTCTCTTCATTCATCTTAGTATTTGAATCAAGGTGTGGATGCATGATCAAGTGGGCAGCTTTACACGCCAACGCTATTCTTGCCGATTTAAGCAAAAACACGAGTCCTAATATATGCATGTATTTCCACCACCTTACTTTAGAATACTCAGGTAATACTAGATTAATACTCTCTCTGTTTTATATTGTAGTGCGTATAGATTTTCTCAAAAGTCAAACTTTACAAACTTTCCCTCACAAATAAAAAACTTTACAAATTTTGATCATGTTTATAAAGAGAAAAATAGGTACATCTAGAATACCAAATGCATTTCGTTGGACACATTATGAGTTATATTTTCGTAATGTTGGTATTGTAGATATTGACATTTTTCTCTATAAACTTGATCAAAGTTTGCTAAGTTTGACTTAAAAAAAAAGATTTTTACATCTGTGCCTCTGGTTCCTTAGTTATACTCATTCATCCCCACGATCTTAACTTTTGCTCACTTTTCCCCACTTCCTTGGCTAAAACTGTGCAAACTGGACGTTGCCATCGGGTCAATGGCTTGACCGTTAACTCTGACTAGTGGGCCGCATAGGCGTGCATGCTACTGACCGCGGTCGTGGGGTAGCACGTGTCCGTGGAACATGCCAGAAACGTCCCATCGTATAAGAGGGGGAACCGCGTCGCCCCTACCATTTCACCCCAAATCCCCTTCCTGCCGCATCGTCTCCTTCTCTCCCAATGCGTCGTCTCGCCCTCCTTCACCGCACCATCTCGCTCTCCCCCACCGCATCCTCGTCCTCACCTTCATCGCCTCCCTCATGGCGGACGCTCGTGGCGACGCCGGCGCAACGGTTAGAGATCTGCAGGGCACGGTGACCGCGGCAGCAGATGCAGTGCAGGACGTTGGCGGCGTCCAAGGTGGTGCGGGGAAACTCGCAACCGTTGTCGCGGCTGTGGATGTGGAGAAGGAGGTGGCGGGCTCCACCTCGGTACTGTCGAAGCTGACGGCGTCGAGCGGCGCAGTCCATCCAGATGCGCATCCTAGCGAGGAGAAGGTGGTACAGGAGGTACTTCCATTTGCTTGTACCCTAGTTGCAATATTTAGATTAGATGGTTAGAGTAGTTGGTTTGAGGGATGGAGTTTTCTTTATGGGGGTGGGTTTTTTTGTATGGGAGTTTTTTGGATTACATTCGTTGCAAAAATGCTAGACAGATCTTAATGAGAGATAGGGATGTATGCTTAGATTTGTTTTTGAATGCTACAGACATGTATGCTTAGATTTGTTTTTGAATGCTACACAAATTGGTGTTTTGAATGTCATTTGCCCAAATGGAATGCATTAATTTTGATGTACCTATCAATTGATTAAGAACTTACTTGATTCATCGGTATATAAATTTGTCCACAATATGTAGTTATATTATCTTTGTTGTTCAATGTGTGTGCATGACAATGGAAAATGCAAATAGGATCATAGTATGGATAACATGATCAATGTGTCATGTGTGCATACCTAAATTATTAGTTGGCTTCTGTATTTACTAGTAATGGATGTAATTGTATATTCAGGAGGATGGTTCTGTGGGGAATAAGAGGAAGCTAGCCCTTACTGGGTTCGACCCGTACGATCCAGAGTACAGTGACGACGAAGAATATGAGGTAAGCCTACTTGAAATTTGGATTGTTCATTTAGTTCCTTTGACATGGTGTACATGAATCTATAATGTATTAATGTAACTCATTCATGTGTGAAGTATAATTCTGGAGAAGATATGTACAAGGGCAATGCCGCGTCCTTCACAATGAAGGAGGTGGAGAAGATCAAGGCCAAGGGAGTTGCTTCCTTCTACAACCGCAAGATCAAGAAGTGGCACTGCCCCTACTGCACCACCAAGCCAAAGCCAAAGGATGGCCGCTTCGATCATGCAGAGGATGTAGCGATTCGCGGGGAGGACTACATGATCAGGGGGCAGCATGCTGCCCTCGCGAAGGCCCTGACTCCGGTGTGATGTGATGAACTGAATGTGGCAACATGTTTTATCTTTATCTTTTGGGTTACTTTTGGTAAACTTAATGTGGTTGTTTATGATGTGATGAACTGAATCTATGGTAGTAATGTATTATGCTATCTACATTTGTCTGTCCTTAAATTTGCCTGTGGTGTATGATTAGTTCTTTTTAGATGTTGTGAGCTATGAGTTTAGGTGCTGCAGTGATCACACATGCTGCTTCAGTGTTGCTTCACTGGTCAGACATGCTACAAAGAATAAGCAAAAAGAGCAAATAGTCCATCATTTGATCAAATATTCCAATAACAGAGCAAGAAAAACATTTGAATGAAGATAGTCCATCATTTGATCAAGTATTCCAATAACAGATCAAATATTCCAATAACAGTAACATGTCAAATATTCCAATTTGAATTTGAGGCAAAATTTGAATTTGAGGTAAAATTTGAATTTGAACCAACATTTGAAGTCCATTGCCCTGTGGTGTGATGTTACAAAGTTTGTTGAACTATTATAAAAGTTAGGTGATCAATCCGATCTCTTTTGCGTGGTAAAATTTATAGACATGAGAAATGTGCTTCAAATGAGCTCCATTTGTAATCAAGTTTTTTTGGACCTACTCCAAATGAGCTAAGTATATTTTTAATAACACCTATTCAATCTATATAGTGTAGATTCCTAGTCTCACTATTTATTGAATTAATCATCATATTTTTACATTTTTTGAGAAAAATATGCCTTAATAGAAAACCATTAAAAACACGTTTAAAATATGAAAATGGAAAACTAAGTTCAGATCCTTCTTATTCACTTTGAAATCAAGCTTTGATGATTTTTTTTATTTTTTTTATTTTTCAAAAACCTAAGGGAACCCTACCTCCTCTCCTGCTGGATACATGGCATTGCTCGTGCATTAAAGATGCATGTCAGACTAAAGATTACGAACATCACTAATTATTGTCTGGGAGCACAAATGATTTTATTCTAGTGCGCACAAGTTCATAAATAAAGGTCTTAAGAACTTGCATTTGATGGTCTTTTCTACTTTGACAAGCTTGTGATCCTTTAAGATGCCAGTAAGTCACCTCTTGTTGGTACCACGGGACGGTGCGGACTAGACCAGCCAAAAGAAAGTTACAGATTTCGCACAAGATGTTCAGAGACCAGGGGAACATAATCTACATGATTGTGTGTTGTACAATTTCATAGGAGCAACTACTTACTTAGTGAATGTTTAATAGTTTACCAGTTCGTGGAAATTAACCCGTTAAGAGTGGGTATAGGCGGTAGATAAAAATGCATTAGAAAATTGCCAAAACATATACTAGACATCCAATAGAAAATGTAGTATAAAAAAACTACACGATAAAATGTTGCTAGAAGGCGCAGTAGGCGCCAATAGAAGATGCAGTCCAAGCTTGAAAAATAATGCAGTTGAAACTTGATAAAAAGTGGAATGACTAGGAAAAATACAGTGGAGAAAATTACACGATTGAAAGTTGTAGAAAAGTATGGCCCTCCAAAAAAGACATGAGACTGACATATTTCCCTCCAAAGTAGTATTGCATGTTGGGGATGAGATCGGAGCAGATACATATGTACAATGCACATTTCATCCCTAAATTTTTTTCTCGATCTCAGTAAAATGCCCTGTTCAAGAATTCACCCGATTAACCAGTTAACTTGCCGATTAATCCCTACTCATAGGGCCCCCGAGTAGCCGACTACCCGATAAATCATCCGATTAATTGATTAAATGGCCGATTAACTTGCCGATTAGACTGTTAATTCCCTACTCACCAGCCGACCGAGCAGTTACCAGTTAACGATTTCCTCAACAATGGTAAAATGTGAATAGTGTCGTAACGAATGCGGATAAGGATAATACTGGTCACAAATTTGAATCATAAAATCACGTGTGTGACTTCGCATTCATGTCAATTTTCAATATTCTAAATAAAATGACATTTTGATAATTTCTTACTTTTCATGTTGTCATGGAACATAACCTTTGTATGAACTTTACTACGAGTATTGTTTAATTAATAATCCAGGACTCTATATTCCTAAGGAAGGTGCTGAACAAAAATCCAATCTGATTCACTTCAAGTGTCTTGTAAGCTTGACTTCGTGACGAGTAGTTGCTCAAGATGACGACCAATTCCGCTTCAGAAATATGAAGAGAGTGTGTGTGCACTTAAACAATGCTAAGAATTTAGGCGAGATGAAAAGGTGTTAAAGCATGTGTGATATGCTGATAAGACGAATTTTCTTATGCATTCATTTTATCTAGAGAAGAAAAATAATATGTTATACAGTAGATAATGTCTTAGTGTTATCTCTAGAAAAATACTATTTTGATACTCCAAATTAATTTACAAAATGATTAAGATTAAGCTAGAAATTATGTAACTAATAGAAGGCATAACATACGATGGAGAAATTATGTAGTAGTAGTATCATGGTCAATCTATATGCTTTTTGCTCATACTATATATTTTTAAATCCAACTAATATGTACAATGATATGCCTTATTTTTTTAGGAGAGAGTACTACATAGCTCCTATTGTGATGTTGGATCGGGCCCAAATACTAGGCATATGCTCCCTTCTAATTACCACCACGGAGGTGTTCTTGTGGGATTTCCTAAAGGTAATTCTCCTCTAAAAAAAGAACCAATGGGGAGTATTATGTTAGAGGCGGACCTACAAGGAGTAGCTCACTTCAAATGGGCGACCCAACGGCTCCTGTATGGCCAGCAGTCTCGGGCGACGGGGGCGGTGATTCCGCGCTTGTCTCTGCCTCCGGCGGCCCTGGCGGCGTTGCTCAGGCCCCGGAGCGGGACGGAGCGGTGGCGGCTTCGGCGGAGTTCAGGAGGACGGCCGACATCTCCCTGAGAGCGGCCCGGGGGTCGGGGAGCCGCTTTTGGGCTCTGGCAGAGGAGATTTCGACGACGAGGAGGAAGATGAGGTGTGCGCTGAGCCGTATCCTGCGGCAGGCGTGCGTGCGGCCTGCTCCATTGGGGAGTTTGTGGCGCGCGCAGAGGAGCTCGGGGGCTCCTTCAAGGCCGGGCGCCGACGTGCTTTTGCGCCCGGTGGTCGTGGCTCACGGCGGCTTTCTCTGGCTGCGGCAAGAGCGACGCGCGCCTCTCCGACGCGCGAAGGGTGTGGTTGTCCTGGTGCGGACGCCGCGGGGCTGTCCCTCAGACCTTCGCCGCCCATGCCCTGCGGTGGCGGTGGCAGCGCGGAGGCGGCGACGCCGTTCGGGGTCGCCTCTCTCTAGGGTTGGGGACGAAGCGCCAAGTGGTGGGCTAGGCCGGCCTGCTGAGGTGTCTGGCGGGCCTCCTGCGGAGCCGCCACGTCTGCTGGCCCAGCCAAGGGGTACGTATGTGCCAGGGTCGCAGGGGGCCTCGCCCGCGCCCGTGGCCCAGTCCGGCCCGGGAGTGCAAGGCCTGCCAATGCCGACCCACACCGCGCAGCCATATAAATGGCTTTGGCTCCCCCGTGGAACCCTAGACATCACACTAGGGTTTCCTGCCTCCAATTCGGAGGTGCGGCGATTCGGTCACTCCGCTCGCTTCCTCCACCCCACTCCACCTCCCCCACCCTTGCTTCGTTCCTTCGCCGAAGTGGTGTCCATGGGCTCCAAGCCCGACCGTCGAGGGGAGAAACCACCCATGGAACCGCCACGGGACCGCACCCGTGGGCGCGCCGACAACGAGGGCGGTTGGGGGCCGCCGCCCGCATGGTGGCTCAAGGAGCAGGAACGGAAGAAGAAGAAAAAGGAAGAATACAGGAAGAAAGGCCTCGAACTCAAGCACAAGGGGCAGTTGGCAGCTCAGGGCGGCGACCGCGCCGGCGACTCGCCCGCGAAGAAGCAGAAGTCCAAGCCTGCGGGGGCGGCGGCTACCAAGCCTCCCCTCCCGCCCAGATCTGAGGCGCCGAGCTCGTCCAAGGGCACGCAGGACGAGCCGATCCCAGTCGAAGATGCGGGCGGCCCAGAGTGCTTCAAGTGCGGCCGCACAGGCCATTTCCAGAGCCTGTGCACCTTCCAGCCGCTTTGCGTGGTGTGCAGCAAGGAGGGGCACACCTCGGCGCAGTGCCCATCCCGCGGCAAGCCTCTGCTTCTCCAGACCACGGGCCACGCCATTGCCGGCGAGGGATTCTTCTGCCTCCAGTTTCCGGTCGACGCGCGGGAGGAGGCCCTGGTCCAGCTAGGGGCCAACACGGCGGTGCTCTCCATGCCTTCCGGAGCGCTCTCCCATCAGATCCTCGAGGCGGAGCTGCAGCATCTCTTTGAGGGCGAGTGGGATTGGCAGATCTCCCTTCTCGAAGGCGGGGCCTTCTCGGTGGTCTTCCTAGATCCAGCAATGCTTCGGATGGCCACTAGGAGCGGCAAGCTCTTCCTATCCCTCAACAATCTCATGGTGGACATATGTGACGTGGTCCTCGACGCGCCCAAGGGGATGGAGATGCCAGAGGTGTGGGTCAAGTTAGGTGGGATTCCCCCCAAGCATCGGTGCTCAGAAAGGCTCATGGCGGCGACCATCATGCTCGGCCGCCCTCTGCTGGTCGATGAGGAATCTCTGCTCCGCCCAGGGCCGGTCCGCATGCGCTTTGCTTGTCGCAATCCTCGCAAGCTTCGCGGGTCGGTCCAGATCTGGTTCAACAATGAAGGCTACAACATTTCCGTCGACCCGGAGATCCTCCCGGAGCAGCCCGCGGCGCCCGCCCTCCCCCCACCACCCCCTCCCCCTCATGGCAAGGTCCCGGACGGGAAGGGCCGCGACGACGACAAGGAGCCTGGTGCAAGCATGGAGGACGACTCCATCGACACGGCGGCGTGGGACAAGCTGGGCATCACCGACATCGGCGGGGCGCGGGCTTGCGAGCTGCAGCCCCAGATGGAGAATTCTCTGGCGGGAGGGTCGTCGGAGATGGAGCTCTCCATCCCGAACCAGTACGGCTCCAATCTGGGCTCAGTCACGTCTCCTACGGTGCAGATGGAGGCAGCGGTGGATTCTTTGCTGCTGGCGGAGCCGACGGGCAATTCCCCTGCTGCGTCTGCGGACCCGAAGCTCTTGACTCCCCCCTCGCGTTCTCCTTCCCAAGGTGATCGCAGAGGCAGCAAGATTGGCGCGACGAAGCAGATCAAGAAGGTGGCTGTGCGCAAGGTGACCGTGGAGGCTGGGCATGCAGCGGAGCGTTTGGGGGCGCCGGCGACGCCGCGTCAGGCGGTGATGGCGCTGGTCATGCCTGCCTCCGCTACGGTCGCGCTGGAGATGCCCATGACGACGCCCGTCCTGAAGGCCAAGCGCTCCAAGGCGGTGGTGGACGGGCAGGCGGCCCCCGTGCAGACCAGTGCGCGTGCTAAGGGCGCCAAGGGCAACTTGCCGTCGCTTCAACGCGCCCAACTCCTCCAAGCACAGAAAAATCTGGAAATCTCAGGTAATCCCATGCCCCGCTTTACGATTCTTGACTCCTTTTCGGATGAGCATTTGAGCGAGGTTTGGGGGGAGAGTGGGGTGGAACCAACGGGAGGAGGTGAGATGAGCGAGCTTATCTCATTGATTCGCGCAAAGGAATTGGCGCAAGCGGCGCTAGCAGCGGCGGCTGTGCAACACGCGGATCGTTTGGCACTGGAGGCTGAGGCCTCGACAGCGCTAACGACTCGGCCCGACGAGGAGACAGCAACAGGGGTTGCTGCTCCTCCCTCGCCTCGCCGCGGCAGGGCGAGACGTGTGGCCAAGGCGATCACATCCAGGGGGGGTGCGCCTGCGCAATCGTGTCGTATAGATGCGTGCACTCCTATGAAATATTCGTGGCTTCGGCCACTCGGGTCGGCGCACCCAACTAAGGGAGTACATTAGGAAAGAAACAATAGATATCGTAGGGCTCCAGGAAACGATCAAGTCTGAGTTCAGACATCAAGATATCTTAGCGATTGATCCCTTAGAGCGTTTCGCTTGGCATCATAGTCCGGCCAACGGCCACTCTGGTGGCATGTTGCTTGGCCTATGCACTGCCACGCACGAGGTGCTGCACTCGGAGAGTGGCACCTTTTTCATTGCGACCAAGTTCCGCGTGCGAGCGTCGCTTCGCGAGCTCGCGATCGTGCAAGTCTACGGACCTGCAGATCATTCACGTTCGGCTGAGTTCCTAGGAGAACTTGAAGCCAAGGTGATGGCCTTTTCGGCTGCTCAGATCCCGCTAATGGTGGGGGGAGATTTCAATCTAATCCGTTCAGGGGCGGACAAAAACAACGACAACATCAACTGGCCAAGGGTGGCCATGTTCAACAATTCGATCGCATCTATGGCACTTAGGGAAGTGACTAGATCGGGGGCAAGATACACTTGGACTAACAAGCAACTAGCCCCAGTGCGATCCGTGCTGGATCAAGCTTTCATGTATCCGGACTGGGAAGTTCTATTCCCCTTGTGCTCACTCCTTGCTGAAACAAGGATTGGGTCGGACCATGCTCCGCTAATCTTGTCTTCGGGGGAGGATAGAGTGCGTCGCAGCCCGCGTTTCTACTTTGAAACAGCATGGTTCGAGGTACCGAATTTTGACACCATCTTCAGGGAGAGGTGGCAGAGATGTGTCCAACTCACAGGCCAGCAACGAGGCCCTTTGGAGTTCTGGACTGCGGTAGGGGGCCGCCTGCGTGCAAGCCTTAAGGGGTGGGGCGCGAACCAGGGTCGCGACGATAAGATCCTGAGGGCAAGGCTCATTGAAGAGATAGCTCATCTCGACGGTCAGGCGGACACGCGCCCTTTCTCTGAGCAAGAATGGGCGCGGCGATATGCCCTAGAGGGGCAAGTCGAAGCTCTGCTTCATGCCGAGGAGGAATACTGGAGGCATAGGGGAGGCCTCAAGTGGACGCTCAAGGGTGATGCGAACACGAAGTACTTCCACGCGTACGCGAATGGCCGGCGCAGGAAATATTCGATTCCCAGGTTGCAGACGGAGCAGGGACTCCTTCTTCAACAATCGGAGATTTCCCGTCACATCTACGACTTTTATATAGGTCTGATGGGGACGGAGGAGGCCCAGCGAGCACGTTTGCGTGCGGATGTTTGGATTCCTTCTCAACAGGTGCTCGATAGCGAAAACGAGGGGCTGGAGCCCGCTTTCCTACTGGAGGAGATTGACAACGCACTCCAGGGCATGAAATCCGACACGGCCCTGGGGCCGGACGGGTGGCCGGTGTCAATGTTCAAACATTTCTGGCCTTTGCTGCGCGAACCCATTTTCGAGGTGTGCAATGGTTTCATGCGAGGTTTTGTCGACATAGCGCGGCTCAATTTCGGTGTGCTGTCGCTAATTCCGAAAGTACCTGGTGCGGACAACATTCGCTAGTACAGACCCATTGCGCTCATTAACGTACCTTTCAAAATATGTGCTAAAGGCTGCGCTACTCGACTCACGCCAATCGCCCCTCGTATCATTAGTCGTGCGCAATCGGCATTCATCCGCGGTAGGAATATTTTGGAGGGACCATTAGCCTTACAAGAGACCCCCCACGAGCTCAAACGCACGCAAGAACCTGCGGTCCTTCTCAAGTTAGATTTCGAGAAGGCTTACGGCCGCGTTAATTGGGATTTTCTCCGACAAATCCTTAATAGCTGAGGCTTCTCGTCGGCGTGGGTGCATCGAGTCATGCAATTGGTCTCGGGGGGCCAAACTGCGGTCTCGGTAAATGGAGAAGTAGGGAACTTCTTCAGGAACAAGCGTGGCTTACGCCAAGGTGATCCCATGTCACCGATCTTGTTCAACTTTGCCGCGGATGCGCTGGCAGCAATGCTGCGGAAAGCGGTGGAAGCCGGGCACATCAAAGGGGTGTTGGGACACCGCATCCCAGGGGGGATATCACATTTGCAATATGCGGACGATACGCTATTGCTATTTCAGCCGGACCTCCACAGTGTGGCCACAGTTAAAGCCCTGCTTATAAGCTTCGAACTCATGTCGGGCCTTAAAATCAATTTTCACAAGTGTGAAGTGATGCCCATGTGCATGGACGAGCAGGAAGGTAGACGCATCGCGGATCTACTGAACTGTAAACTAGGCAAACTCCCATTTACATATTTGGGCATCTCGTTGGACGCCAAGCGCGTCTCGATAGAGGGCTGGGCTCCGCTCTGGACTAAGGTGGGCGGGCGGGTTTGCCCGTGGAGGGGTAAGTTTATGTCCTCTACCGCTAGGCTGGTGCTCACGAATGCGAGCCTCTCCTCGCTCCCGCAATTTGCCATGGGACTTTTCCTTCTGGCCGAAGGGGTGCATGCCAAGATGGATACACCCCGGTCCGTTTCTTTTGGGAAGGATCGGGACCCAAGCGCAAGTACCACATGGTTAGGTGGGACGCGGTTTGCCGTCCCAAAGCCCAGGGAGGGCTAGGGATCACGAATACTAGAATCCTCAACATCGCGCTGATGTGTAAGTGGATTTGGAAACTCTCGCAGGGGGCGACGGGTCTGTGGGTAGACCTGTTGCGTGCAAAGTACTTTCCCTCCGGGAATTTTTTCGAAGGAGTGGCGAGGGGCTCTCCTTTCTGGAACGACCTGCAAGCGGTCCGGCCGGCTTTCGCTATGGGGGCCAAGTTCGGCATTGGCAATGGGCGTTCGGCCCGTTTTTGGTTAGACCATTGAGTAGGAACCCGGCCTCTATGGCAAGACTTCCAGGACCTCTACAGCCTGGCGGTCAATCCGGAGCAGCACGTTGCCATGGCACTTGCCTCCCCCCCCCCCCGCGATCCACTTCAAACGGGAGCTAACGGGAACAGAACAAGCTCACCTCATGGTTTTGCTTGCTCTTATCGCGCTGGTCGCGCTTTCTTAGCACGAGGATACAGTGACTTGGTCTCTTACCCCATCTGGCAAGTTTTCCGTCAAGTCGTTGTACCGGAAACTTTGCCAGGGCCAGTCCTCCCAAGTGCCGAAAGGCTTATGGAATGCGCGACTCCCACTTAAAATTAAAGTCTTTTTTGGCAACTGTTTCGTAACAGATTGCCCACCTCGACCAATGTTGCTAAACGCAATGGCCCGTCGTCCGGCCTTTGTGCAATTTGCAACGTCTCGGAAGACGCGAACCACGTGTTTTTTCGCTGTCCGTTAGCTCGTTTTGCTTGGAGTGCGGTTCGCACCGCAGCCAACACCACATGGAACCCGGGCTCGACCGTCGATCTCGTGGCCATTGTAGACTCGGCTCATGGTGGCAACAAACGCGTTCTTTGGAGCTGTGTGGGCACGCTGGCCTGAGCCCTCTGGCTCACGAGGAACAAACTTGCGATCGAGGAAATCTTTCCATCCCACCCTGCTAATATCATCTACAAATGCAACCTTTTCCTACAGCAGTGGAGTCCGTTGGCGAGGCGCAAGGATGCTGATAAACTTCAACATGCACAAGAACGTCTTCGTCAAGTCTACATGATGGCTAGGGAGCCACCCGCCTCTTCTTCGACTTGAAGTGGCCCTTTTGAATGGCGCACGAGCGAGCCTGCATGCTCTAAGCTCAGGCTGCGAGCCATGTAATCATCTATGCTTGCTCAGTGCTGCTTTTGGCCTGCCCGATAACTCTTCACACTTTACGCTATCTTTGGCCGGAGCCTCCGTGCTTGTGTTTGTAATCTCAGATCCTATCAGTCACGCTGCCTAGTTGTGGGCTTTATTAATTTAAAACCGGACGCGCCCAACGTCTTCGTTTAAAAAAAGTATTATGTTAGAGCCCATCCGGGTGGGATGCCGCAAAAATTCGCTCCTGATGGAACTTGAATCGTGGTCGGCTGGGATGCGCCACCATGACCCATCCACTCGGCCACTGCTCAATTCTCACAATTTCGCGTTTTAAGCCACGACATTTGAATGCATTACCACATGAATGCATATGCTCGTATCTGGCATCTTCTGATTAAGTTCTTATGTTAGAGCCCATCCGGGTGGGATGCCGCAAAAATTCGCTCCTGATGGAACTTGAATCGTGGTCGGCTGGGATGCGCCACCATGACCCATCCACTCGGCCACTGCTCAATTCTCACAATTTCGCGTTTTAAGCCACGGCATTTGAATGCATTACCACATGAATGCATATGCTCGTATCTGGCGTCTTCTGATTAAGTTCTTATGGTTTTCTTGCACCTGCTCTTAGAGCATCTCCAACCGCGCCCCCAACAGCCCTTCAGACCATTTTTTGCTGTCGGCGCCCGAAAAACAGCCCAGTAGCGTCTCAGGAGCCCGTTTTTCGTCAGTTTGGGCTGAAACTGGCGCCGGCGGACCTAGACCGAACCCGGCGCATTGGGGGGCGCCTGGGGCGCAAGGAAAGCGTTTTTGGCGCGAACGGGAGTGGGGCCGCCGAGTCAGCGACACGCCGCCTCGTCGTCCTCATCGCCTCTGTTCCCGTGCGAATCAATGCCAAGGCTGCCGCGCCGGTCAGCCTCCATTGATGCCTCACGGGCGGCGCAGTGAAGGCGCCGTGACGCGCGTCCCGCTGTAGTTGTAGGTGTAGTTTGTCTGTTTTCTCTGTTTTTGTACAAATTTCAATGAAAAATCTTCGAGTTTGTGCCAGTATCGTATCAGTCGTCGAGTTTGAGCGATTTTGAGGACGACAAGTGGAAACGCAATTGCCCCCACGCCGAAAGCAAACGCCGGTTCGGCCCCAGACGACGTTTTTTCGGCGTGTTGATGGGTTGAACGGCTGGAGATGCTCTTAGTCTTTGAACACGAACCTTTTGTGGGGCTCATCCAACTATCACTTGGTTCACGAACACATACTGTAATAACTCCGTAATTAAACCCATCTCATATATTAGTATATACTAGTAGAACGCCCGTGCGTTGCTACGGGCTTTTAATTTATTTATTTTGGATTACACCTAGTTAAATGGCCATGCGTTGCTACGGGCAACAAAACCTCTTACCGAAACTAAAGCTTGGCATGAGATACTTGTCACAGTATGTTTTGTGTGTACATGTACAATTCATACATATATCTATGCATCATTGGCGTATTCACCTTTTTGACCTCATCTCCAGTGAGCATTCCATCATCGTTCTTGTCGCGCCTGCTAATGTCACACTCCCAAAGGATTTTTTTGTAGGTTCAATTGATTTAATCCAAAACGGAGATGCGAACATAACTTAGCCCAACAATGTGGAGTCAAAGACTTTCCCACAAAAAAGCTACAAGTAAGATCTGGCCAATCGTCTCCATCAAGAACTCCTTGAGCTGATACTTGTTATTGCCTTCCTCCGGCATTATGTTCCTCTTCCTCGACATGTACCGAGTTCTCCATGCCTTGGATTAAAAGACATGTCCATTAGTCCACATGCCATGAGTCGTTTAGTCTATCAATGGAAGTATTGCTTCTTTTGGTATAACAAGGTATGGGCATTAATTATTAAGATCCAGATTAGCAGCTAGGAATAGGGGTGCTCATAATGCACTTGATTTTGGGCCGGTACCTTGCCAACTCTTTGGCAAATAGGAACATATCATGGTATATGAAAAGACAGTCGCAAGGAATATGTGTCCTTTATATGGGAATAAAGAGGTATTCTGCACTGTCCAGTAGTCTCGTCCTTCAATTTTTTTTGAACATCAGTACAAACACAATCGCTCATATACACGCGCACACACTTACCCCTATGAACGCACACACGCACACCCTACCCCTATGAGCACCTCCGAAAGACTGAGCCGGCATATCATTTTGAAATTTACGAAGTCCGTAGGCACCTCGTCGTCGACGGGAACGTCTCCTCCCACTGAATGCGCATAACCAGAAATCTTGAAATAAATCCAGGAATAAATTCGAGCACCAGGATTTGAACCCTGATGGGCTGGAGATACCACAGTACCTCTAACCATCCACCCACAGGTTGGTTCGTAGTCTCATCCTTGAATTGTTTTGCTATAATTACTCAAGTTTTGTGCTCCTGAGGTAACATAGAACCGGCAAATCCAAAAGGAAGTGTGTGTGTCATTTCTCATGTGTGTGTTTCTGGGTGGATGTCTGTCTGCGATAAACTTTACATTAAGACAAAAAAATAGCTTTGAATATCACTATAATTATATATAATTGTGGTAGTGTCGTCCACTGTCCGCTTCTCCAATGTTCAGAATCAAGTTCCATAATTTGTATAGATATCTTGCCATCTGGGAAAATTTGCTCATCTACCCACCCTTACTACTTGTGACAGATTATATGATCAGATAACCCTGTTATGTTAAAAAAACAGATACTTCACGGTCTAGACTAATTAGAAATTGAAATGTACTGAATGTGTGATCTATTGCAGGTTTAATGAGATTATGATGTTGTTGCAAGGCACACAAAATGAATAGTTGCTTGTTGTATACAACAAAAGTGGCACCATATAAAACCAGATGGGTGTTGATCATCATGCTGGGCCATACAAAAGAAGTTTGCTTACTCGAGGAAATATCACATGTCCAAATTGCCCTAGTTCCCTAGATGTATAAACTGTCACCCTACAAACAGACATGACCTATCAGAGTAGACCACAAGATGCAATAATAACAATATTGAACACGCAAGCACAACGGGAGAAAAAACAATGGCGAAACCATATGAAGGTCATTATGCAGTTGGCTTAAGTTATTACGGGCTATGATTGATAGAAATGATAGCCCGTAAAAGTAATTGAAAATCCACTTCACTTGTAATGTAAGTTGATAAAAATACCTTAATAGAACGATGTGTACACACAGAGCAGTGATCCAACTAATTATCTTTTACGAACTAAGATCTACTTGATGTGTTTAAAATATTTACGTATGTGAGGAATATTGTTTTTAGCTTCATTCGTGTGGTACAATGTAAGTCACATCCTGATTTTAGTGATCTTTAAATTGTAGGCTACCTATAGATCATTCGGTTGACGTTTTCCAAAAAATAACTTGCTAGACTACGTGACATTGATGTCACCGCATAGAAACTGCTCCTTTCTTCTTTTCTTGACGGAGAAAAAAGCAGTCCTCTGCTCACTCACCGCATAGCTGCCTCCTACTATTCCGGCATGCATAGCCAGCCAACCATCGGTTATCGCTGCATCTCATCTCCTCGCCACAGCATCGTCGATCCCATCTCTCCTAGGAACCACCCCTCCATGCCATGTGAAGCCCATCCACTCCTCTCTCCATCCCGTAGCAACGCACAGGCTGAGTCTTTCTTCCATTTGCCAACGCAAGCAATCTAAAAAAATTAAAAAGAAAAAAATGCAAATAGGAAAAGGAGGAGACCTTCTGTGTGAAAATTTGAAGGCTTATTAATGGATTGTGTGCCCAGCCACAACCATCCACGCAGATGAGCCACCCCAAAGTCTTCAGACTCATACGATCTATGGTCATGCCATCATGATTAGAACATCGATGCATCCGAGGAAACGCCAGCCTGTGAGCCTACTAACCCCCGCCGATCCGGCTGAATCAGCGTCGCGATCGTACCAAGGAGGCGCCGCTCCTTGCAGGGAGGGCCACGCTGATGCCATGGTGGGTACGGCCGCGCCTGACGCCACCGAGATGAGCAGCGGGCGGCTGCCTCAAAGAGGGGGGCGAGGGCGACAAGCTTGGAGGGAAGTGAGGGGCAAGGCATGACCACCAATATCTGTAGATGGACAACTAAGCTACAAAAATGAGTATATGAAAGGAGATTAGCAATTGTTTTCTCGCTCCACTCGTAAACATAACAAGCAATTTTTCTTCAAAGTAGGTCTTACCCTATTTTTGTAAAAGAAAGGCCAGGCACCTTCATGTCTAATAAAATGTTCTATAGCAAATCAATGGAACCAATCAGGCTTCTCTTAATATGCTGATATGCATGGTACTAAATTCCAAACTGAAACTACAACTGACTTCAATATATGCAAGTTCGACGGTGAAAATAGTACTAAGCTTAGCAACGGCCTGCCCAATACCTACTTTCTACCCAGATGCGCAATTGCAAGGTTCAGCTGATTAAGATGCTCGAGTTTATCTGCAATGGTAGAGCATTATCTTCCTAATTCAAATTCAAAGCTAACAATCACAACAGAATATAACTATCACTATGGCAACTGTTACGAAGATGAATCCCTCCTTTCTCAAAGTCGATACGCAAGTTATTTGCTGCCTTCCCATATTCCTCTGGTAGGCAGGGCACCTTCACTCTCAGTGTTTAGTACCGCGTTTTATAAAGTAGTATATGTGTTTAGGTACTGCAGAAAATCACAGAAAATAAATGTTACCGTTCTGGTTTGGTCATTTCACTCTACTCTCTCCCTTTTCACAAATGCCATTTATGTTATAGACCTTACTTGAAGATGCTCATAATTCGTCATTGATGCCTTATCTGCTTCCTCCGTAAACTCCCTAGTTCACATACATATTTATATTCAGTAAAAGAAAACTAAAAACACTTTGCTGCAGAGCTTCCAAATTATTACACAAGAAGCAAGCAGACGTCATCCAATCACCTATCTGAGTGCGTGTCCCTGCACAGCTCCGCCGAATCAATGACCGAGCAAACCTAGCCAATCATCAGCCAACCCACATCAAACTACACAGATTAAATAAAACGTAACCAAAGAAGAGTAACTTACAGTGTTGGAGATCTCATCCATGGTGTGAACAATCTCAGCAGAGGGCGGCAGCTACCCAATGTGGCCAACGAGCTTGTCCGACCTGCAAATTTAATCAAACAGTCATAGAAAATTTAGCAATGGATTGTTGTGGTGGGGTAGTGTTAGGGATCGAAGGGGGTTTTCCCCCTTATCGCTGGATGACCTCGTTGAGCGACGGAAGCCCTTTGCAGTGCGCAGCACATCGAAGCCGTACAGCCGCCGACCCGGCCGGGTCGAGCAGACCGTCGAGAGGCACGCGCACCTACCCGGCCACGCACCCGGCGCTGGCCAGCGCCCACACGAACGTGGTCTCCGGCGGTAACGACGCCATCGACACAACCAGTTCCAGCGTGCCCGCCCACGCCGCCGGGCCCCAGCACGGCCACCAACATCGCTCCTCGCCCCCCACCAGCAATGCCCCCACGAGCGGATGCATCAATCAGAGGAAGAACCAACACCTCCCCTTGTGGTCTCCCCCGCTGGTGGCTGCTCTCCTTCCTGACTCCGGCTTCCAGTGGACGGCGCTCCGATGAAGAGTGCGCCGACGGGGGCGTCTTGGGGGACGGCAGGGAGGGGAGAGAGGATGTCGCTTGGGGAGTTGGGGAGAGGCAGGGAGGGGTTGCGTGATTGATGGGTCTTTTTTCTAGGTGGAGCGGTGAAAAAGGAAAGAGGAAGAGGGCTTATTAGGATTTGAGAAAGATCGACGTATTAGGAAAATTAGGATTTGGAATTGATTGTCATGAAACTAAATTTTATTGATTGGTAACGTGCTATCAGTTCCTGCCCATTTATAACGTGTCTAGTTAGGAAAATTTGGAAAGGTTAGGAAACTTTTTATTGTGAGGGTAAAAAAAATTAACGTGAGTAGATATGGTGGTGGGATGTGAGACGAAAATAAACCGGACTATTCAACCAACTCGTCCATTAGAAGTAGAGATAGAGATTATTATTATTATTAGAGATTAGGGATTAGAGATTAGAGATAGAGATTAGAGATTATTTGTTTCCTGAAAATCTATTATTTGTTTCCTAAAGCAAATTGCATTAATGAGAGAGATCCGTTGATTTGGCTAAGGTAGGAAAGAATCTATTATTTGTTTGCTAAAGCAAATTGCATTAATGGGAGAGATCCGTTGATTTGGCTAAGGTAGGAAAGAATCTATTATTTGTTTGCTAAAGAGATTGAGATTAGAGATAGAGATTAGAGATTAGAGATTATTTGTTTCCTGAAAATCTATTATTTGTTTCCTAAAGCAAATTGCATTAATGAGAGAGATCCGTTGATTTGGCTAAGGTAGGAAAGAATCTATTATTTGTTTGCTAAAGCAAATTGCATTAATGGGAGAGATCCGTTGATTTGGCTAAGGTAGGAAAGAATCTATTATTTGTTTCCTAAAAAAATTGCATTAATGAGAGAGATTTGTTGATTTGGCTAAGGTAGGCGGTTTTTGCGGTTCGTGGCGGCTCAGTGTGAGGTGGGACGAGGTACCAAAAAAAACCATGGGAGGTGGGACGAAAAAAACCTGGGAGGTGGGAGTTGTCCGTGGTTAACATACGAAATTTCGTAGACTTTTTTAAAACGAAAATAAACCATGGGAGGTGGGACTAAAAAAAATCTCGAAGCGAGACTACCAACTGCTCCCTTAGGAGTAGAGATGTATCTCCACTTCGACGTGGCCAAGCTGTTTGTTAGTCGCTTATATTAAGCATGAAATAGTCGAATTTTTACACCAGCGTCTAAATCCGAGCAAATAGGTGTTGCCCATTGACTGATACACAAAAGCAAAAATCCGACAAATTAGAAGAGTGAAATTAATTTGGTGTTGTCAATGAGTACATGTGTTGATGTGCATAGTTAGCGATGAGTTTGAGAATGGATGGTGTCAGGAGAAATCGTGGCAGCAAAATCGGCAAGCCTCGTTGAGATCAACTAGGACGTTCGAGGGCATGATCTAGATTCCCAAGTTGGTCAATGCAACCGCGTGGAAATCCAACACTAATCCGAAGCATAGATACTCCGGTTATCAGGGCAGCAGAAAAACGTCGAGGTTCAACAAGTGACTCGAGGCTTTTGCATCTCCTAACCAAAAGTGCAGCGTCGGCAAAATGTAGTAATATCTGTATGCATCTCCGTGGCCTGCATAAGCATAACAGTGCCACATTGTCACCCGGCAAAAAATGAAAAACTAGTACTGTATGACAATCTTAGGCTGGCCATAGTGAGGATAACATAAGTAATATCATGCACTTGAGACTTGCAAACATGCTTATGTGGCAGGTAATTAAAAAAGAAATATATGATTATAGTAACATAGATAGTAGATGCCATAACATAATGAATGTGATGTTACTATGTGTCATGCATGACAATAAATAAGACCATCTATGATACTCCCCACTATGACCAGCCTTAACACAAATGTGAAATGACCATGAACAATAGGAGCAATAGTAGCATCCTACTAGTATAACTGGCCAAACGGGCCGGCCCCGCCCGGCACGGCACGGCCCATCCTAATCGTGCCTGGCACGACCCGGCCCGGGAAGGCACGATTATTATACGGGCTGTGCCGGCCCGCATGCTGCAGCCTGCAGCCCAGGCACGGCCCGTATGCTAATCAGGCCGGCCCACCAGCACACTAGGCCCGCTAATCTGCCTCCTATTTTGCGCACTGGGCGTTTTTAACCTATTTTTATCTGTTGGGCCACATTAGGATACATAAAAAAATAAAAAAAAATCAGGCCGTGCCGTGCCGGCCCGTATGCTCGGCCTTTAGGCCCAGGCACGGCCCTTGACGTGCCGTGCCGTGCTGTCCGTGCTATCGGGCCGGCCCAGCTATCCCGGTCCGTTTGGCCACCTATACCTAGTAGCGGTCTTCGTGGAGCGCTGGCTGCTGCCTCTGCATGCAGAGGGAAGATTAAGGCGGCAACCAATGGGACTAGTAGAGCGCCGCCGCCGACGTTCCCAAAGCCAAACCAACGGCCTCGCGTGGGGCCCTCCGTCATCAAGCAAAGCGCAGCACAGCAAAGGATTCTCCCCCAAAGTTTCAAACTGCAGTCCTCCGCCCACCACCACCAGCCAGCGCCTCGCCGCGCGGCCGCCGCTAGCTCGCTCCGGCACTCGCCGCCCTCCGGCCCGACCCCGCCGTCGCATTGGCCTCCACGGCCGCCTCCTCGCTCAGGTGCGTCCTCGTCGATTCCCGGGGAAAACCCTAGCCGCCTCCGCCCGTCGCCGTCGCCGTAGCACGGCCGCCGAGCGCCGCGATTGCTGGTCGCTCGCTCCAGCTCCCTAGCAACCAACCGCTCAATCCATTGCCTTATTGCCTTCTATTTCCTCTTTGGTTCTGACGATTTTGCGGGCTGCGCAGGATGGCGGGGGAGCTCCGCGGCGCTCTCTGCCGCATCCCGGCGAGGGCTCCCGCATCCGGGGTCGGGAGCGACGAGAACGCGCGGCCTGCCGGAGCTTCGACTCCCGCCCCAGCGGAGCCCGTCGCGGCCTCCCGGCCCCCCCTCCGCGCTATCCAGTCACCGGGGCAGCCCCGGCGGCCGGTGCCGACGCCCAAGAAGGGTCTGAGGGTCAGGGCAGCGGGCAAGACACCGGCGCGGGTCGGCGCGGCGACCACTCCCCTTCGCCCGACCAAGATCCTGGGGGAGCCGAAGCCGGTGCCGAGGTTGGGGTTCACGACGACGGGGGCCAGTTCTGCACAGGTCCAACGTTCCAAGCTCCGAGACTCCATCTTGCTCCGGGAGGAGAATCGCAGTGTGCAGGTGAAACACATCTACTGCTATCACCCCTGTTCCTTTTTTGTAAGGTTAAAACTGAGGCTGCTCACTGTTTTCAATTCATATATGACCTTCAACACTCTTTGAAAGATTACAGAACATCCCAGTGATAAATAAAAGACAGTGTAACTGATAGGATTTGGATATTGCAATGATAGAATCAAACATTCCAACAGATTGCATCTCCCTCATCCTTCATATTCATCAATTTGTTATCCTTCTTTTCCATCACTAACCATGTGTGGTATTGTGCCTCCAGTGCCTTCTAAGTTTGATTTTGCACCTAGAGATGCCACATTGCACTGCCAAGTCCCAAAGCACAACAACCCGATGTCTAATATGCGCAGTAGCTTTCAAATTTATTTGTGCTCGTCCGTTGTGGTGGTGATGGAAATAACAAAGATCTTAACGCTGTGCTATTTAACTTTGTGGACAGAATGTTTCGTCAGCATTGCAGCAAGATGACTCTCATGCACCTGCAAAGGAACAAGACAACTCAGAAGATGCATTGAGCCTGCAGCTGGAGTTGGCCATAACCAAAACAATTCTTCTGGAGGAGGTAAAAGCCCGAGCGGAAGCTGACGTCAGGGAAACTGCTGTAGGATATGAGCTGAAAGCAGCAAATTTACGTACCCTTGAAGCTTGCAGGCAGAAGGAAACCACAGAAAAAGAACTGAAATACACAACATCTGTTTTAGAGGCCCTTGAATCGGAGCACGTTGTTTTGATTAAGGAAGTAGAAGAGCTGAAGAATAACAATTTGGAGCGGATTAGTTTGATAAAGGAACTAGAGGAGCTGAAGAAGAACAATTTCCAAAGCCCGGTATTTCGTAAGAAGAGGGATGTGGAAACTCTGATGTTAAACACTGAGCTTGAGCAAGAAATGGATGAAATCCACAGGCAGGCTATGTGTGAAACGTCTGAGGTGATTATATCCTTACAAAAACAGCTGTTGTCACTGCAACAACAACTAGATGACTGCAACAAAAAAGAGTCATTGGTTGCCAAACAAAGCCTTGATGAAGCTAAGAGAATAGAGATTTTGTTGGATCAATCCATCGAAATTCTTGTGCAGAAGGAGGTTCTTGAACAATACTTTGTTTCATTCGTGAGGGGGATGGAAGAAGAGACTCGTCAGCTCGAGTCCAAACTAGACCAGTCAAATAGATTCTATGAAGGTAGAATTAAAGAACTGGAGATTAAGATGCAAGAAATGGATTATCAGGCTGGAGTGTTACTTATTTCATGGAATAAAGAAAAAGAGGTAACCCTTTGAAAGGAAATTAGGCTTACCGCATCGGAGTTTTTGTCTTTTCATATAGATTTCTTCTTCTTTGAACAACGAATTATGGCAGTGACATTCTTTGCGAACCACCTATTAGTTAGGATGCAAGCATTTTTGGTTGTTCTGACTTCCAGTCATTCTCATTATCAGATAGTGATGCTTTGCAACATGTTCATTTCTTCTTATCTAAGGCATACTATTAGTTTGGATAGCTTTGAGGTTGTTAGTTCGTTGATTTCACGCAATTTTCTATGTTGTTTATAAAGGCTCACACAGAAAATTATGTATATATTCTTCTTTATGAGTGCTTTTGCTTTTTATCCTTTTTTGGGTGTATGGTAGATTAAAAATACCAAATACCATACTTACATCAATATTATATGTTGCATTATGGGAGTTCCTTAAACTTACGCATGAGAATATCTTTACAGCATATCTATAAATACATTCAGATTTTAGTATTTGTCCAAGAAGGACCTACAAACAGCGCAATTAGGCATGGACGAAATATCTATGATTGTTATAACCCTTCCATTTATAATTATATTATTTTGTAGATATCAGAGGAAAGGAAGACATATGCCGAAGAGAAAAATAAAGTAATCAAGCTATTGGAGATGTCTAATGAGGATGGCCAGATTACTGTGTGTTCATTAGAAGAAAAGATAAGTTTGCCACTGCTGGTATGTTAATAGTTTTGATTGGTCACTTATTTTTCTTTCCGAGCACTGATTTTTTTTCTTTTTTTCTAAGGTGAAATTACTCGAGGAAGAAGCAGAACAACTCAAAAGGCAACAGGAAAAACTAGAAATGGAGCTGCAGAATGCCAGGCAAGAATTGCTAGTTGTGCCATCCTCTAGGGAAGCAAAGAGCTCCCTGGAAGACAGAATGGTTGATTCACCTGACCCAACCAGGTTTGCTGGTTCTGAATTCTGTCACCAGACATCTGTGTTTACAGAAGTAAGGGAAATAACAAACACTCACCTTGATCTCTTGCAGGTACCCGAGTAATATAAACAATGGGGTACTGCGTTCTCAGGAGAGTAGAATAGGTCGAAAGGAGCCTTTTGAAGCAGAGGTAATGATGGCATTCTTTGAAGAGCAAATGCAAGGAAGCTATGCAAGCTCATTTGAAGATATATTCAAAGAAGCTGCAGACGATTCTCTTGTTGCTTCACATTTTCTTCCACACATTACAAGCCAAATAAAGCCAAATCCAAATGCAGTTGAGGAGGCAGTTGACCTAGACACTATAGCTGTTGAGTCAACTCCTCTAGTGGAACACCAAGAGGAACCTGGTGAGCCTTCTTCTGATGAGTGCATGCATGAGGCCAGCCCATCAGATTTAGAGATGGCAAAGGCAATTTCATTAGAAAAGGATTGCTGGTCAGAGAACTCGGAGTTTGAGCACCCCAGTGCAAGCGTGGAGCTGGAGCAGTCTATTGCAAGTAAGCAACCTGATTTATTTGGCGGTAGTGCAGGTAGTGATCAGTCCATGTCTGTATGTGATTCAGAGGAGCAAGTGACGCCTCCAGCTGTGGAGTCAGTGGTAGAAGTTCTGAAGGAGAATGAGTTGCCTCCAGTTTCTCTAGTGCGTCCCAATGATCCGGTGAAATACACTTTAGCCACTTGTGATGAGCTGAAGAGGCTCAGAAGCAGGAACCACTATGAGGGTGATAGGACAGCAACAGACAGGAGATTCTGGTCCATTGAGCAGCAGGACTTGTACAACTCCATATACCGTAGGGCCGAGTTGTTTACTATGCAGTGGATAGACTGGGAGTACATCGATAGCATAGATGAGTTTTCTTGTGTCAGACAGAGATGTGCCCATGTGGGGCTTGAGCAGATCATGAGGTACCATTGTGATTGGGACAACGAATTGATTAGGCAGTTTTACTCCACAGTTCATATCAGCGACGACAATAGCTCTATTACTTGGATGGCAGATGGCAGGAGGATAACTACAAAGAAGAGGGCATGGGAGGAGATGTTTGGCATTCCTGGCAGTGTTCACACTGCAATAATTCACTCAGAGTTTTTGCTTGATGATGATGACAAGAGGATCATGTACACAGCTGCAGAATGCACAGTAGGCCAAGCCAGGGGCCTCTCTCCATTGGCTAGCATAGCCAATAAGATTATTCGGAAAACCATCTATCCCAGGTCTTATAGAAGTAAAGTCCAGGGATACAACTGGAACCTCCTACGTCATATTGTGGAGCAGCATCCATTTGACATCATTGCTTTGATCTTCGACGAGATTAAGTTGCTTATTTCAGATCACAGTCGCACTTGCCTCTTGTATGCACCATACATCATGGGGATGATCATGCGAGCTTTTGAATATGATGGACCTAGAGAAACCAGGCACGATTCCTACAAGCCCAGGCCCGACAAGTCAAAGCAGACAAAAAAAGTTAGTCGTCCACTGGCACCTGCAGTAGTTGCACCTTCTGAGCCACCACCTTCAGCATGTCAGCCGGAGGTAGAGGCCAATGTTGAGGCAGATGACCACAGCCAGTTCGAGGAAGCCGGACACCGGCCCCAGGGAGAGGCAGTGCAGCATACCAATGCCTCCTTGTCTTCTCAGATCCTAGCTCCACGCTCCTCCCTGACACCTTCCCTTGAGGCTACCACTCCCTCACCGCCTCCGGCTCCAGCTGCATTTCCTGAGCAGGCCAGCATGATGCATGCCGGCCTCCGGTGCTTCAGCTCAGCCAGCTGTTTTGGGGCCAAGTCCTTTTAGTCACTTTAGTTGGTATCAAAGAGATAAGTGATGGGTTTATGTGCTGTCCTTGATGTCTACCTTGCACTCGTATTCTGGTTATTTTGTCTATATATATCTTGGACTTGTTCACCATGTATATTCTTCTATCAAGAAAGACCTTGAGAAGAGCGTATCGAGACTTGAGAAATCAGTACTATGTTAGGCATATGTGTGCCCACTCTGTCTTGTGTGCACTTAGTCAGGGTCCTTGGTCTTCTAAATTATACTACATGTGTATGATTTTGCAGCTTTTGATCTTCTTTCATTGTGGGTTAGGAATTTGGTTAATGTGTTCAGAGTCAGGGAGGAAGAAGCTCCTATTCAGCAGCATCAAGTTGAGTTATTGGCTATTCATCTTGGCTCAGGCTTCACTTTTGTAATTGTGCTCCTGTCCTGTAAAATAATCTTCATGTGTCCATACTCGAGAAAAATGTGTCCAGGAACTTATGATTCTGAATATCGTAGTCTGATTCAGGAAGACCCTTTTTTCGAAGGTAAATTCAAAGTGTGATCTTTCAAATTTTGGTATGGTTCAGGTCCTTGTTCTGAACATTCAGAGCTTCGGCAATTCTCACATCGAACTTGTGATGCAGAAGAATGGCCCAGGATCAGATGGTTAGCCGCTTGGCCAGTGAGGGGTGCTAGCTGTGGGATGGGCCACATGGTGGTGAGCATCAGCTGCTTGCGAAAATGCTTGCGCAGGACAAGAACCGGCTGGCATGGCATGTGTTGGTTCAACTTGGGACTTGGCTTCTGGGCTTTAAAATTCTTCGCTGGGCGTCGTCAGGTGGTATTTGGTGCCTGATTTGATCTGGTCTTGAGTTTGTGCTGGACATGCAGTTAGGGTAGTTAGTAATAGATACCTCCTACTCTGGTCTTGAGTTTCTAACCGGTTGCTGGAATCAGTGGAATATGGCTAAATTTCATCATGATATTTGTTTGTGGTCCTCTCTAGCACATTGAAGTACAGTTTCAGGAAGCTGTTATTGTGTGTGTGTGTGTGTGTGTGTGTTTGCATAGATGGGCATGTCAAGTGTACATTTGGGGGTGCATGTAAGTGCCTCATTTTAGACCTAAGTTTCAGTACTTTTTGTATCAAACTGGTGGTGCTCAGAGCGTCATATACTCATTCAGATGCAGTATGCATGAGTGATTACATAGTCCTGAATATTTATCTGTGAGATGCGACGAAAGAATTCGTTGCGTCCTAATGTGAGCAGAATTCTTGCAACTAAAATACCAAGGTTCTTAGTTTGATCACCTCCTTGGCACTGGAGTGTGCCTCTGTAATGTGCAAGACTGGGGCTTCGATTGATTGAGTTCAATCACAGAAATCTGCCAAGTGTGCTCTTATTTCCCAGTATCCAGGACTTTCAGTTGGAGACCTGCCTGCTGGTGCCTTCGCCAGAATGGTATTATCTGTAAGAAATTTGGCATCTTGTAAGTGCATTTGCTTTGCTACGGTACCCGCTATCTTTTGTGCTTGAGCTTCCGCCAGCATTCTGGTCCTGACGTTGAGATCTGTATCTTCTTTTGGTAATCTGTCTTGAATTACATGCAGATTCCAATCCTTGTGCATTGGTGAGCTTGAGTGTTACCTGAAGATTGTCCCTTCCTTGTTGCATCTGTACAGATCTTGTTTCCTACCAATATAATGCCTGGCTCCCTGTTCAGGTTTATTTTGCTGGTGATCCGTGCGTGACTCCTGTTTTACTTCATCTTCTGCTGTTGTTCAGCTGTATTTTCAAGCGATAAACGAATGCTTATGGCTTGCGCTTTGTAGTAAAGCTGCAACAACCAGTCATTCCTTGATTTGCAGAACTAGCTAGCTGCATGATTGTTTCAGTTATTCTGTTTGAGCCATGACTAAAATAATCTCATCTTAGACACCAAGGGTTAGCAAATAAGTTCCAGTACTGAACAAGCAGCTCCAGAACAGAACAGCGAGCTATTTCATTTCTGAATAAGCCAGTTCCAGGGCTGGATGGTTCAATATTAATAGTTTTTTTTCCTTTGACTTGGTTGGGTGCGCTGGCTATTAACACGGTTTCTTCCACTGCTATCCTATATGGGGGTCTTTGGAACCGCCATGATGATCTGTTGTTTGACAAAGATCTCTGGATCAATGTTACTTCTCTGTTTCTCAGGGGAATGGAGGTTGCCGCACAAGGATGGAGGAGTCACTGAATGCTTACCAGATATGCTACTTGGGCTTAACAAGCGTTGGCCTGGCTTGAGCAAAGCAACAACCATGCAATGCAGCTGGAGGAGAATTAATGATCTTGCTGTGCTGTATCTGTGTCCTGTCTTGCTCCCAGTTCGAAGGTAATTCGAAAAATTCCTATGTTTTAGACTTTAGGTCCTTGTGTGAACATTCAGAGCTTCAGTAATTTTCAGGTAGCAGATGGTCCGCCGCTTGGCCAGCAAGGGGCGCCAGCTGCGGCACGGCATACTGAGCTAGACTTGTTTGAGGCGTGCGGCAAGGCTAGTGTCAGCACCACGCCACTCCTATATGCGTGATGGACTCCGATAACTTCTGCTATGATATATTTTTTTTTCCGGAGCTTGAGTCAACCGCATAGCACATTGAAGTACACTTTCAGAAATCTGCTAAAGAGTCTTGCGAAGGAGCGGGTTGGCATGGTAGGTGTCGGTTCGACTTGGCTTGTCGGCTTTAGAATTCCTTGCTGGAGGTCGTCAGGTGGTGTGTGGCACATTGAATTCTTCACTCCTTTAGTTGTGCTCCTGTACATAAAGAATGGCCATGTCCATGGTCTTATAAGTCATGGAAAATGTGTCCCTCCGTAACTAACGGTTCTGAATATCGGAGTTTGATTCGCGAAGACCCTTTGTCTGAATATATAAATTCAAAGCGTGATCTTTCAAAATCTGCGCTGGTTCAGGTCCTTACTCTGAACATACAGAGCTTCAGTAATTCTCACATGAAACTTATGATGCAGAAGCACAGTTCAGGACTCAGGAGCAGATGGTTAGCCGCTTGGCCATTGAGAGGCACCAGCTGTGGCGTGACATACCTCAACCGAAACTTGTTTAATTTCCAGCACCGGCGAGGATGTGCCGGCGCCACGTCACTCCTACATGCGCCCAGTTCATGGGCTGCTGTGATGCGCTTTATCTGGGATGGGAATGAACGTTGTGTTGTGCTCTAGTTTCTCAGAGGTACGCTTGCCCTCTCACTTTTCTTACCGAGAAAAGGCTTTCGCCCCGCTTTATATTATAAAGCAAACCGTCAAAGCCAAGCATTCAATAAGGTTCACACACACAGGTCTCACAAACATAAAGGTAACCAAGGGTTAGTGCTGAGGGCATAGCTCAACAAGCCCAGAAAACAGAAAAACTCGCACACACGGCGGCCCAAACAGAGGAACTAGTCGGGCTCCAGGGGAGGAGGCGGCAGCGGAGGCGCCATGCGGAAGGCCATCGATCGAAGGTCGGCAAGGAGAGTGTTGATGGCGTCTCGATTCTGAGGGCGGCCTAAGCGGCCGCCAGAGCTGCAAGTAACCACACATTTTGAATATAGCGTTAGTTGCACGTCAAAGAGGAACTTTTTGAATGACAAGCTTATTGCGAATGGTCCAAAGCGTCCAGGCAAGAACCCCAACACATAGCCATCTAATATGGCGGTAGCAGGGTGGGGAGGCGTGGATTTCAGCAAGTCAGAGAAGTTGGTGTTGCACCACTGACCACCGAGCGTCTTGCGGAAACAGGACCAAAGAAACTGGGCTGTGGAGCAAGAGAAGAAGATGTGGTTAGCATCCTCCACCGTGCCACACAGGGGGCAGATCCCATCTCCAGGTCCATTATGCTTAAGGACCTCCACCCCAGACGGGAGGCGTCCCCGGATCCACTACCATAAGAAGATCCTGATTTTCAGGGGCAAGCGGATATCCCAAATCACGCTAAAGGGCTCGAGGGCCGGCGAGGGGGCAATGGCCGCGTAGAGGGGTTTAGTGGAAAAGCAGCCGGAGGGCTCCAGTCGCCAAGAGATGGATCTAGGGATGTCCTCAACGTTCATCGGGAGGAGGGCGATGTCCAGGAGGAGAGCATCCCATGCGGCCATTTCAGGCGGACCAAAGGGGCGACGGAAGGCGAGGCGCCCTAAGTCAATAAGGGTCGTCTCGACAGAGACCCGAGGGTCCACCGCAATGGCAAAGAGCTCTAGAAACCGCGCGGCCAGGGGGAGGTCGCCGATCCACCGGTCAAACCAGAACAGGGTCAAGGACCCGGTGCCAACCAAGATGGACGTGCCGATGCGGAGCACAGGTAGCAACTGGATGACGGCCTGCCAAAACTGGGAACCACCAGATCGCTGACAGAATGCGAGTGGCTGGCCTCGAAGGTACTTGTTCCGGATGATGGTGAGCCAAAGACCGCCATCTCCATTGGCGATGCGCCAGAGCCATCGGGTCAGGAGGACAATGTTCATGCGCCGGGAGGACAAAATCCCAAGGCCCCCCTGGTCCTTGGGTTTGCAGATATCAGGCCAGCTCACCATATGCTACTTCTGCTTATCACCCTCACCAGCCCAGAAGAATCTGGATTGGTACTTGGCGATCTCCTGATGAAGCGTCTCATGAAGGCTATAGAAGCTCATGAGGAACCAAAGAAGGCTGGCAAGCGAGGAGTTGATGAGGATCACACGGGCGGCCTTCGACAGTCACCGCCCTTTCCAGGGCTCAACCCGATGTTGCATCCGGGTCACCGTGGGGCGAAGGTCAGCCACGGTGAGGCGCGAATCACTAATGGGGATCCCCAAGTAGGTCGTGGGGAAAGAACCCAACCGACAGTTTAGTCGGTCCGCAATATCCGGAGCTTCTGCCAGAGAGTACCCAAGAATCATCACTTCGCTCTTATCAAAGTTGATTGTGAGCCCCGACATCTGTTGGAAGCACAGGAGGAGGAACTTCAGGTTAGCAATGTCCTGAACCATACCCTCCACCATTATTATGGTATCGTCCGCATATTGCAGGAGGGAGACCCCTGGCCCTCCTACCAGCTGGGGAACAATGCCGCAAATATGGCCAACAGCTTTGGCCTTATCAAGGATGACGGCAAGGGCATCAACCACCATGTTAAACAGGAACGGTGAGAACGGGTCACCCTGACAGACCCAACAGAGGGTGGGGAAGTAGGGGCTGATCTCACCGTTAATGTTCACAGCGGTCTGACCGCAGGAGACGAGCTGCATAACTTTGGTCACCCACCGGTCGTCGAAACCCTTGCGGAGCAGTACTTCTCGCAGGAAAGGCCAGTGGACCGTGTCGTGCGCTTTGTGGAAGTCGAGCTTCAGAAAGACCGCGTGATGGTGTTTCACCCGGACCTCGTGAAGGACTTCGTGGAAGACCAACACCCTATTCAGAATAAATCGGCCTTGAATGAAGGCGGGTTGGTTGGGGTGGGTAACAAAGTCAGCAAGCAGGGTCACCCTATTGGCGTACCCTTTAGTCAGGATCCAAAATATCACATTGATCACTGTGATAGGCCGAAACTGGAGGATATCGGAGGCACCCGGACCTTGGGGATGAGGGTAACGATCCCATAGTTGAGAC